>NC_139809.1:28758866-28848866 GCF_963457635.1 Microchirus variegatus
GCATACAATAAAAACCCATCTTTTTACCTGCAGTACAGACCGCAGCGCGACACAGTTCTGATTAAATAGTTCACTTGATGTTAAATCATAACCACCACTTATCCTGAGCCTGGAAGTCTACATCCATATAACTATTTTAGATTATAGAATATAATAGAATATAATTTAAATATAGAAGAATATATAATGTAAAACAAATACACTAGATATACAGTATTGTGTATTGAGACGCCTGACCTTTCACCAACAGGGCCTGTAATGCCCTTCTTTTTGGAAGACTCCTTTTTCTATGGGAATTTGTGAACATTCATTCTGTAGAGCATTTATGAGGTCAGGCACTGATATTGGATGAGAAGGCATGGCTTCCAGTCTCTGTTCCAGTTCATCCCAAAGGTGCTCGAGTTGAAATCAGAGCTCTGCGAGGGCCAGTCAATTTCTTCCACACCAAAAGTCAAACCATGTCTTTATATAGTCCTTCACGTTGGAATAGAAAAGGGCCTTCCTCAAACTGTTTCCACAAATTTGGAACTATAGCATTGCGCCAAAAGCCTGAAAAACAGCCCCAATTCAATAATTAACAGGTGTGTCCATATCGTGTATCTGCATCCTGATGAGTGTGTGCCAGTTCTATATCTGAAGCAACCTGGGTCAATAATAACACTCCTGAAAACATACCATGTGACCATTCAGATAAACTGGGCAAGCATGTGCCAGTGCAAACATGTAAACAGGATTCTCTCCTCTGTAGTTGTTTTGCGTAGTTAAGTAGTTGTGGCAGAAAAGAACGATAAAATGAAAGGTAAGGTAACCACCTCATAGGTTTAAAAAAAAAAAAAAAAGGTCACAGTTTCTGCCCGTCCAGACTAAAACACAGCTCTGGGTTAAGGATAAGGTTTTGGTTTTGTGGTCCTCACGCTCATGTATGTGTTTGTTACCACCAGTGCCGAGCCTGATCTCCATCATTTTCCAGTGCACTGACATGTGCCACAATTTAGGTGCTTCATCCACACTATTACATTTGTGTAAAAATGCATAAGTTCCGCTGGAGATACGCCTGCCATCCCCATTATCCCAGAGTTTTAGAATCTCAAAATCTGAGACTTTTGACACGACACTGCTCAGACGTGAGGTTTTTGCCTCATTATGACCAGGCTTGATAACCAGTAAGACCTCGTGGGGATACTGTTTATAGCAGAAGAGGTCCCTAAAAAAGGTAACAAAAACATGTGTACACACATACACCAGCAAGACACACACACACACACACACACACACACACCAACTCAATAATGAGTGCATCTGTTTGGGTAGGACAGTGATGTGGTGCCAGGAAGAAAAAAAACTAGGATTGTGTTACACTGAGTGCCTGTTCCTCAGGAGCTGTGGTGTGTGTGTGTGTGTTTGTGTATCAGTGTGTGGGGTGTTTGTGTGTAAAATGATGACAGCGACTACAGGCCCAGCAGGTACTGCAGCAGCCACAATGCCGTTACATAAGCCATCTCAAGTGGCCTGCTAATAGCTCAGCCCTGGCTGCCTGGCACGTGCTCTCCTGTCTCTGTCTCTCTTGTGTGCAGGCACAGACACACACACACACAACAACTCACTTGCACACACAAAACATGAACTCTGTGACTTTTAAAAAGTACTCAACTGAAACGTGAGTGGAAGAGTGTGTGTTTTTGTATGTGCTTTAAACGTATATATTCTACATACGCACAAAGGCTACATCCATGCCACTATGTTCTTATTGAAAAGCATAGTGCATCCAAATGAGCATTTTAGCTCTGCACCAGATATAACCTGCTTCCATAGTAACACAACAAAAACAATCGCATATCACGTGACCATTCGGACACACCTGAACAACTTCAGAGGACTCAGCCCCCCGTGTACCTGAATGGTCACGCTTTCAACCTTTTTACGAGTCGCTATAGAACATTTTTATCACTCTAAAGCGTTTTTACGAGTTCAAAGAAATCATTTTTATGCAACACATAGATGCTTCATGAAGATACATTGATTTAAAGTGTGTTGTTTTAATCGTCCATTCCACAGCAAAGTGAGAATTAGGTTATCTATGAACTTCTGACTCATTACCTCATCACTCAACAGCACGACGACCTGGCTTCAGAGGAGTGACCTGAAGTAAGACCTGCTGACGCATATTAATAGAGTTTGTCATGCAAATGTCTCACTCTAATGCACTGGTTCTCAAAGTGCGGCCCGGGGGTCAATGGCGGCCCACAGAAACATTTCTGGTGGCCCGCAATGAATTACAGTTGATAGTTTAAATCCAGGAGCTACTAAGCTTGTTAAATGTTTATTGGACATTACTGGATACAGACCAATAATAATAAAACCAATGTAAACAAAAATACTGGGTATTTACCTGGTTTCTATATGGAGAATTTTAGTGTATTATTGTGTTATAAGCTGGTAATAAGCAGGTAGCTACAGCCCCCAATTACTAGCTATTTACCCAGTAAATATATGGTAACAGAAATGTGTTACTTGGTATTAACATGTAATTAGAAGGTAAGAACAATGGCCAAAATACTGGGTAATTACCCAGTAAATTATAAAGCGTCATTATATTAATGCTTCAATTACATTATATTAACGCTTACATTACTTAACGCTAAACATTAAATGTATTACAAATTGGATTTCTTTCTGTTTTTTTTTCCTTTGGCGGCCCTCAGTCCAATGTTGGGTTCCTAAATTGGCCCTCAGGTATCAAAACTTTGAGAACCCCTGCTCTAATGTGACCATTCTTATGCCCGTGACAACTGAATGCTAATCACAAAATGTGCCACTGGGTTCCCGAGGCTTCATAGGAATCCATTAACCTGACGGCAACACCACAAGTTGCCCTTACATCCTTCAACTTCTTGTCCTTGTGTCACTGCAGCAAGTTCCTGCATTGATGATAACGGACCTGGACATGGTTTAATTACTATTTAGCCACAGAGTGGCCCAGCAGGTTAGCAGCATTGTGAAACTCAGCATAGTGAAGACAACCTAGTCACAGAGAGCCATCTCTCTCTCTCTCTCTCTCTGTTTCTCTCTCCCGCAGTGAGGAGGAAGCAGAATAAATTGGGATGCCTGGCACAGGCCCAGAGGCTCAGTCGATCACTCGTCTGCTGTGGAGGCACAAGCCTCTCGAGCACACTGTGGAATTCTGTTCACTGAGGACAGCTGCACAACTTTAACACTCCAGCACTGAGACGTCTCTATGCCTGAGTGATATGACTCAGGCAGCAAAATATGAATTAGGATAAGAAATTAACGTGTTTATTTGCCCATATGTTGAATATGGAAGCAGCTGTGAGGTGTGTTCATGTTCTTGTGGGCAAATCAATGCACTTTTAACTCCTACGTTTTGTATTATTATTTTGTAATACATCTTAATGTGTATTATTCCAGTATATGATATTGTGTATTTTTGCCATCCATTGTCGTACCTGACAGACTTTTGATGGACGTCTCTGTGCATAAGTGTGTGTCTCCCATGTTACCTCTTCCCGTTCTGCTGTGATACGCCAAGGAAGAGGTGCGTAACTTTTTCATGCCTCGTCTCTTTTGCTGTAATTTCCTTGTTTATATAATTTATTGTGTTTTCATGTGATGTGTCAATTTGAATTGCATTTGTGTCGAGGCTCCGTCTCTGTCAGTGTCTGATTGGGGATTTTTGTTTGTTTTTATGGACTGTACATCATCATGTATGTTGTACGTTCCATTGTTATATATATTTGTTGTGATACATCAGGGAAGAAGGACTTTGTGAGGCTGGAAACAGAGACACAAAGACTTCTCTCTCACTTCATTCACATTATTAAGGAATTATTGCTCCAGTAACACCAAAAATGGGGGAGCTTTGTTTGTGGCCTATGTCCCAGCAGGGATTTAAAGGCTGTGTGAGTTAATGCCAAACATATCTTGCTTACTCCAGCTTTAAATGCACTGAAATAGCATTAACACTGCAGTGTGGGCTTGTGTGTGTGTGTGTGTGTTTGATCGACTGACCGCGATCATCTGAGCCACGTAGCTCTCAGGGCCGGTGTACTCGGTCGGATCCTTCACTCTCACCAGGACCAGGAAGTAAAGGTAGTGCCACATGTTGTGCTCAGACTTGATGTGCTCTTCGAAAGAGACCGTCTTGTTGTCAAATTTGTCCCTTTCCAAGCCTGAAAAAACATTTACATACACTGATGTGTCATTCACAATCATTATACTGTACATATGTATATATATATAAGTCAAGACAAGGTACATTTATTTATATTTCAATGAGATTTACTGAAAAAAACACACACATTTTACAAGCATGAAAAGTGATATATAAATAAAGATTGCTTTATTGATTTTTGTTGACGTTATTATATCTATGCCCTGTCCTTCATGTGAAAACAGGCTGTAAAGCAATACTATCAGACCTGATTATGGAGCATTTATGCTGTCAAACTGGCTGAATGATCATGTTTTTTAATGTGTTTATGAATCAGTAGAATTAACTTCTGAAACTTTTCACGGGCGCTTTCCTGTGTTTTCAGTCATACTCCAACCTGTTTGCAGTTGTCTCACTTTACTTTAGCTCAATGTTGCTGTTGCATCCACTTCCTGTGTGCAAAGTGTAAATGTCACTGGGTGACACAAGGTCTAAAACACAGCTATAGTGAGAAACACAGAGCTGTGGAGATGATAGGCTTAATAAGCATTGTGTGAACTAAGTTTAGCTATATTTAAAAGTGACATACTACAGTTTTAAGATATAAGACTGTTAAATACGGGACTGGGCTGCACTCACCACAGATGAAACACGTGGTTTTCAGGATCTCCTCCTTCCTCTGTTTCTCACTCCTCAAGTCAGCAAAGGTATCGATGATGACACCAAAGATGAGGTTAAGGACAATGATGATGACCACGAAGAAGAACAGAAGGTCGTAAACCACTCGGGCGGCAAACAGAGGCTCCTATATGAAGCCAGTCACAGGCGAAAAGCAGATAATAGATTTATGAAGCTGGATTGTCATGTATGAAAGAAGAAAAAGTGAACAAACAAAATGAATTTGTTCATCTTGAAGTTCCGTTACCTCTTTGGATGGTCTCCTCAGAATGTCTCCTACACCTCCTCCATTACGCAGGCCCTGGTTCAACACTGTGATTATACACATGAGCAGGGTGTCGCACACTCGCTCTATCCCGTCATCTTCATCTACAACAACACAAACACAGAGAACACGTGAGAGGCAGGCGAAGAAATAAAGAAAAAATAGACGTTATTCAAATAAAAAGAGAAAAGCTCATTATCTAAAACTGTATTACAGTAGAAGGACACCCTTCAGCCTATCAATATACAACTTGAATAGCACTCAGTGGAGCGCATGCCACTGCCAAGGACAAATATTTTCTTCCACCAGACCAGAATTATTATTATCGTTATCATTCTGTGGATTCGTGTAAAGAAACTGGCACAAAGGTCCAAAAATGCCTGATATGAAGCGATTTTAAAGAATTTTACTGAATCAACAGATGCAAATAATTTAATGAGGACTTCCTGGATCCATGCTCCATTAACAAACATTTTTTAAAATATATTATTATCATTATTATTATTAATAGAATTAGAGGCGATGCTGTTGGACCGCTGTTTTTGAACAGTATTACTCAAAAACTAAAGGATGAATTATGATTACATTTCCTGGGGGAAATCTCTAGTAACAAACAAGACATAGTTGGAAAAACTGCTTAGAAGAGGCAATAATCTGATATGCACACAAGACTGAAGTCACACGAATGAATGAACAGCAGCATTTCGTGATTTGAGCGTGTTCTCTGATGACTCAGGGTGAAAATTGATCAATATCACTTTCATGACGACAACATCTGATTGAATTATCCCTATTATCACACTGTATTTTGACTCATATTAAACAAGTTGAATTAAATTAAAGCTGCGGTGCGTAAACTTTGGCGTGTTTTTTTATGTTATTATTCTGCCCGTTTCTTTCTTCATGAACAGAAACACTGTTACTTACCTTTCTTGCATGTCTCACAGCACTTAGTAAAAACGGCCACCGTTTCAATGTTATTCAGCTGCAACAACAACAACAGTCTTTCTCTCTTGGACGCCATTGCTCACTGTAGCCAAAAGCACAACAACCTGGTTAGCGACCCCTACTGATCGGGCGGGAAATTGCAGTGCGTATCCGTCACCACGATGGAGAACTATGAAGGCTCGAGGGGTCGCTGTGGTTACGCAGCAGTAGAAGTATAATGTGGCCTTAATCGACAAAGTCGCCATGTTGGTAACGCTGCTCTGTCAGAGATGTGCGAGACACGCAAATTGTGACGGCGATCGGCGAGACGCGCAACAGAAGACCATTATTTTATTTAGTCCAAATATTTTAATTGGTCATACTTTTATCATGATAAAATGAGAATTAAATAATGATGAGTTTCAAAACCTGCTGGGTTTATCTTACGTTTTAGAGCGTCATACGCTTATTAGGAGCAATTTAAGATTACAAAAGAAAAGTGTAAAAATGCAAGAAAGGTAAGTATAGCTTTAATGTTGCCTCTTTCTCCTGTGTGCAGCGTGGCATGCCCCTGGGTGACATGAGATTTAAACTCAGCTATACTGAGCAATTTTTGTCATTGTTTTGTGTTTGTGACCTCCCACAACTTAGCGGGAAGACTAAATGATATAGGAGGAGAAGCACACGTTTTTTGACCGTGTATAATGATTTGTTATATATAATATTGGACTGCATAAGAAAGTTGTTTTTGTTTGGATTGAATTGCATGTTTAAAGGTGAAGTAAGTAGTTTATAGTGACATCTAGAGGAGAGGCTGAAATTTACAACAACAACAAACTGCTCCTCTGCTCACCCCCTCCCTTCCCCGAGCGATACGGTATCCTCAGCCGGTCAAATGTCGTCCTCGTCGTCTTTCTCCGTGTCAGCAAATGAGGTTCTAGTATTTATACAGACAACAAGGGGGAGAGGGCGAGGACGAGGGACAGCTCTTGTAGGCCGTGGTAGAGCTGTCAGAAGCCGGCGAGGGAGAGGGCGAGCTACCGCGGGTGGAGAGTGGAGGCGGGACTTCCGCTACAAGTAAAGCGACGCTTGATTTGTTCTCTCGTGTTTGTCCTTACAGGCTCCCGTAGAAACATGGCGTCTCGCTGCTAACAGTGGCAATGCAGTAGCGGCCCGCGACCATGTTATTTTACATGACTTTTTGAAACACTACGAAAATGAAACAAAAACTATTATACAGCGACTTGACAATGCAGGAGCAAATAATATGTATAAAAAAGTGGATTTTGGGTCATATAAACCCATAAATACTACACAGTGTCCCTTTAAGTTTACAGAACTTGACAGTTTTTAAGTAAATGGTGATTATGTTTACAAATGTCTGTCCTTATTCACAGATCTGAATAGGACCAGCTGAAAACATCAGGTGTGACTGAGGATATATAGATATCTTTACCACCATTTGGTCCCTGCAGTTGTAAGAATAACGCAGTGAAAATTAAGTGTTAAAATGGCAGATGAAATGCTTTATTTATGACTGAAATGTGACATGAGAAGTTCATATACGCGGCCATCAACACGAAATGCCACGCACAGCCTGACAGCTCAGGAGGAGGAAGAAGAAGAAGTGAAGGATGTGGATGAGATCACGTGTGTGGGCCCTGAGTGCAGGTGATCCACAGAGACTCAAGAGGACAAGCAGGAGTGAGTCACCCAGTGTGCCTCATCAAGTTTCTTTGTGTGCATGCCTCTCTGTGCGTGTGTGTGACAGTGCATGTGTCTCAGTGTGTGAGTAAAGTTTTAAGGAACCGACTAGCCACATAAATAAAAACCCAGGTATTTAAAAATCATACAATCACAGGTTGTTGATTGTTAAATAATGTCACCGATTTTAATAATATTTTAAGAATATTCTTCCTATAGCCACATTTGATCTGATTTACTCGTGACAGCAACTCTTTGTTACCTATAAAAACAATGTTCCTCTTCCATTCATCAATGTTATAGAAGCTGAGATGTTTGACACTTGCTTTTGTTTCAAAATATTCATGCTCATGCTTAATACATGCTGTATTAATATATATGTTTTTAAATGATTTGAATGATTCATTTTTTAAAACCTACCAGGAACAGGTTTGGGTGTTAAATCAGGGCAGCCATCTTTCATACATGTGTCAGTAACTCCACTGTTTCTCAGTAAATCTTGTTTTCCTGCAAATTAAAAAAGAGCGAAGGGGAAAAAAAAAAGATAAAAATGAGTATTGATTGAGAATGTACCCATGAAACAAGAGTTGATTAAATTATGCTCCAGCATGAAAACACCTTTCTGATTAAAGATCATCAGCAACAGTGAAATCAG
This sequence comes from Microchirus variegatus, assembly GCF_963457635.1. Lineage (NCBI taxonomy): Eukaryota > Metazoa > Chordata > Actinopteri > Pleuronectiformes > Soleidae > Microchirus > Microchirus variegatus. The sequence continues at coordinate 28,767,264 of NC_139809.1, forward strand.
TAAGAAGGATATATACGAAGACAGACATTATGTAAACGGAGGCAGCAGCTGCTGAGTGGGCGGCGAAGTGTTGCTGAAAAACCCTGAGCAAATCATTTGCACACCAGCAACAACAGTGGAGGAGCTGCACTTGAGTGATCAGCTCAGGCAGATCAGCAGAATGACAACTGTTCACAGCGTCACCAAAAGGCGCTTTATCCCTGATGGGCTGGAAACACAGAGGGTAGGGAATTAACTGGCAGAGGAAGAGGCTGAAGAGCAGAGGATAGTGTTGGGCTGAGGGGGGGGGGGGGTGCACAGGCCTGAGGTGGCAACGTGTGGACATCGTGTGCACCTCAGCATCAAAGAGATCCAGCTGTGTCTCGGCTAACAGACAGGTTTGAGCCAAGCTGGTTACATAAGCCACTACTGCTCAGCTGTGTCTGCTGTTCTCTGTTCAGCAAAACACAGGATGACGCGGTCACCAGCTTATGCAACAGGTGCACATGTGCTGGCAGGTTGTCCTCCTGACCGGCCGGAGCTCATTAGCACAACACCACACTGCACAGGGTTTTCTCTGTGTCTGTGTGTGTCTGAGTACGCACACACACACAGAAATAAATATATACATATACTGGTTTTTTTTCAGCCGCAGTAGATCAGGTCAACAAACATAGACTTCTTTGTTATTATTATTATTACTATTATTATTATTTTTAAAAGCACTATATATATATATATATGTATGTATGTATAAATATGAATAAATAGGGCCCACGGTTGGCGTAGTGGTTAGCACTCTTGCCTTTGCAGCAAGAAGACCCGGGTTCCTGGGTTCGAGCCCCGTTTGGACTTGGGCCTTTCTGCAAGGAGTTTGAATGTTCTCCCTGTGTGTGCGCGTTGGTTTTCTCCGGGCTCTCCGGCTTCCTCCCACAGTCCAAAAACATGCGATATGGGGATTTAGGTGAATTGGTCACTCTAAATTGACCGTAGGTGTGACAGTGTGACAGTGATGGACTGGCGAACTGTCCAGGGTGTACCCCGCCTATCGCCCACTGTCAGCTGAGATGGACACAGCACCCCCCGCGACCCTCTGGTGGAGGATAAAGCGGTAGATAATAGATGGATGGATAAATAAATAAAATAATTTTTAAAAAGCCACTATATGAGGTATTTGTGATGAGTGATGATTTGAGTCACTGTTGCCGTTCTAACATCGCAAACCCACTCATACCACCACTCACTGGATATTCTTATTCTTATCTGACCATTTTCTGTCAAAACCCGAGAGAGAGAAGGTTGTGCATGGAAATCCAAGTAAATGAGCAGGTTCTAAAATACTCAGACTGTCTGGCATCAACAACCATGCCATGTTCAAAATTGCTTCAACCACCTTTCTTTCCCATGCTGATGTTTGGTTTGCAGCTTGTCTACCGTGTCCACAGGCATAAATGCATTGAGTTGGTGCCATGTGAGCTATTTGCATAAAGTTCTTTGACCATTATGATGGTTAACCAACCCCAAGAAAAATAAATTATTACCACAATAGTAAAATCAGGTAAAATCTATTACAACTTTCAAGATAGAAAGTCTGGAAAATAACCCTTCACTGACTACAGCACAGCAGAATAATAAGTCTAATAGCTCAGTGAGTCCAAACCTGGTGCGGGAAGGCGGTCAACCTGCATGCGGAAGTCATCCTTCAGGAACAGGAAGCCAATGATTGAGAAGAAGTAGACGAGAAATATGGCCAGGAGAGCCGTCAGAATGATGGAGCGGCCATTCCTCGTCACACTTTTTATCACGTTGAGCAGCGTCTCCTCCCGTATAACCAGGTCAAAGAGCTGTTGGTAATCAACATCAAATCAGAGTTTCACTGTATTTCCCACCAGTCGTACAGTCTCGTAAAAAACGTAATGTTAGTAAAATGCGTAGCATATTTCTTCTTACCAAAAAACTGTAGAAGAACTCGTGCACAAAGAGGCCGAGGACGCAGATGATGGCATAGCTCAAATGGTAGATGAAAAGCATGTCCATAACAACTGCTTTGTAGCCCCGAGTAAACGTTCCCTGGTTTCCCACAAAACTCACAAGAAAGACGATCTTGTTGAACAGCTAAAAAAAGAAAGAAATGTGATGTAAATAAAAAAAAGATGTGTGGAACGTTGATGCATACGCAAAGAAAGAAAGAACGGATATATCTCCACAATGCTGGGTCAAATCTTCCATTACTTACATTGACAGTGCCCAGTAACAACAGAGCAGGACCCAGGCCCATTGTGTAGATGGCACGTAGAACAAGGGAGACCAGGAAGAACAGGATGCCCCACGGCTTGGGTAAGACTGGAAGGAATGCAGTGAACACCCCCAGTGCCACCCACAGTAAGATGTTCCAAAACGGAGGCAAGGTGCCTGGACAGAAGAGTAAAATATCAACTTCATTAATGCTGCGAAACGCTTTAGAGTTTCTCTCATGAATTATTCACCTGAGTTAAGCCCTTAACTCAGCACCACACAGTCAGAGGCAACATATTAAAATGTCAAACTGTGGTCTGAAGGGACAGTCACCTTCATCACGTCTGTTCACCGGCTCACACTGTAAACCACTGAAGCCCTTCTCAAAAACAAAGCTCCTCTTGTTTAGATTTTTAAAGCTGCTTAAACCATCCGATTCCTCCATGACAAGACCAAAACGTTTTTGGACAAATGAGTCTGTCTGGAATACACAACCTTTCCAGCTGTCAAATTATGCTGCGTTCCAGAGCCCGTCCAAGCCAGTTGGACGTGGGACTTATCCGACCTCCAACTAGAAAAAGTGCACTGGAATACCTGTCGAAGTGGGACCTCCTACTCGCGAAGTCGGGGCTGATCGACCTACCCCGACTTCACCAAAATGACATCGGAGAATAATGGCGGTGCTCATGGAGTCACACGAATAGGCTATAAACTTTACTTTTCTTGAAATAATGTCGTTATCCATTAGCATGAAGCTATGTAGGGCTACGGTAAAAGTATACTCATGACGTTATATGTAACGCTTTTACATATACGGCTCGCTTGTTTATGCAAGTAGAGACTGAATTACTGACAGTCAAAATTACAATGTTGTTGTAATATAAATCTAAAGCGCCGCGATCGTCCATGTTTTCTAACATTCGACTTCATTTGCAGCATAATGCTGTGTTCCAGAGCCCATCCAAACAAATGGGATGTGGGACTTGAATTTAGCTCCTACTTCAAAGCGTTCCAGCAATTGAAGTCGAATGTTAGAAAACATGGACGATCGCGGCGCTTTAGATTTATGTTTGAAGAGGCGTTTTGACTGTCAGCAATTCAGTCTACTTACATAAACAAGCGAGCCGTATATGTAAAAGCGTTGCATATCGATATGTAATGTCGTGAGTATACTTAGCCCTACATATCTTCATGCTGACAGATAACAACAACGACATAATTTCATGCCATAACATGGAAAACAAGTTGTTATAAAATTGCTGTGTTTAAAACAAGTCTATACACAGAAAAGTAAAGTTTATAGCGTATTCGTGTGACTCCATGGGCGCCGCCATTATTCTCCGACGTCATTTTGGTGAAGTCGGGGTAGGTCGATCGGCCCCGACTTCGCGAGTAGGAGGTCCCACTTTGACAGGTATTCCAGTGCACTTTTTCTAGATGGAGGTCGGATAAGTCCCACGTCCAACTGGTTTGGATGGGCTCTGGAACGCAGCATAAGTCTTGTGATCCAGTGTGTAATAATTAGTGACATCTTACAGTGAGACTGCAGAGTGCAACAAATGTGGAGCACTCCTCCACTCACACCTCCCTCTCCCAAGTGCATCAGGGAACTCTGATGACAGGAGCACAGGACAGAGAGCAGAGATCCCCAAATGTGAGTATATTAATATCCTACAGGGCTTTCTGCAGCTTAAAAAAGCATGTGTGTGCTGAACTGCTTTAGTGACTGATCAGATGGTCTCCCACTGAAGCAGGAAGCAGCACTTCAACTGCTATAGAATATAAAAAAATACAAAATATAAGGGAAGTTTTGTTGGAGGATTAGATTTCACTGAAAAGCAACTATGCTTACTATTGATTTAAAGGTCCAGTGTGTAACATTCAGGAGGGTTTAGTGGCCGGAATTGAATATACTACCCACAACTATGTTTGTATAAGTGTATAATTGCTTCAAAATAAAAACAATATTTGTTTTTTAGGGGGGGTTTTGTGCCGCCATGTTCTGCAGCAGCCTGAAAGGACAAACCAGCCAGAGCATGAATTTAGCATTTTGAAGAATGGCTCCACCCACATTAACCTGATACATAAACCAACAAAGGAGGAGGAAACAGTAGAGAGTGGGAGTGTGGAGAGAAGTGTCAAAGAGTGGTCACATTCTTTCCAGTATGCAAAGGCCACAGTAGTTCCTGCAGTCATTTGGGGAGTGAAGGAGTCTCCAGTCTGTTGCAATCTGCGGTCTCACTATTAGATGTCACCTTTAAACCCGATCATTTGCAGTTGCGCGTCCAAAAAAGAAATCACTTCTTACCTTCGTCTCCATCATCACCAAATGGGTAGAAAACAGCCACAGCGATGTTGAGCAAGCAGGCCAGGTAGAAGGAGATGCTCCCCCAAAGAGAAATGTGACGCGAGAACCAAAACAGAGCCGTATTTTCTGCACAAAACAAAAGAGGGAAACGCAAACTCAACAAACACGCACACAATACACGGCAGCTCCTTCAATTTATTCTCGAAATAACAACAACCAGACACTCTGACCGGATGATAATCATGACTCACTATCCTGCAGCCTTGCTTCTGCTGCCAGCATCATTATTTTTCCGAGTGGAATGGATACAGAAAGTAAAGACAGACTCACTGCGGATCTTCTTCTGCCACCTCATCTCGTTGTAGAGGTTGTCAAACTGCTGGAAGAAGTCGTTAACCTTGCTGCCCTGGTCGTCTCTTTCGGTGGTGGTGAACACACGCACCTTAGACTCCTCAGTGAGGTACTTGCAGATGTTAGGAACTGGGAAAACTATCTGCTCCATGCTGCGGTCGTGACGCACGATCTGAGGAATAGATATTTCATAGATATTGACATGACAGGGTGTCTTGGATTGGTTTTAAAGGTAGACGGGACAAATGGGGGAATGAAGTTTACCTCTATTTGAGCTGTGTGGTTGGCGTAGTAATGAAGGGCATCATCTTTTTCACTGTCCGGGTCCACACCTGGCCCTTGTCCCAACACCGAACTTGGCCTAAGGCTCTGCTGCAGCATCTTGTTGTGCCTGGCAAGCTAAGATCCAGGGAGGAAAACACCTTTATTTCCCTATTAATGGCCAGCCAACAATTAATCATGAAAAATGTCAGTCACAATTGACAAAAGCCTGCCAACTAGTGGTCGGAGGCTTAAATACAACACGAAATCACTACGTCAATAAATAGAGCGATATATTAAGTGCATCGATATTTTCATTAAACCCCTGATAATCACAATGTTTATTCTGTGTGTGTGTGTTATACTCAGGTTAACAATGAATCAACAGTGTAACAGTCAAAAATAACTTTCCTTGCCATGAGGAAACTAGTCTGGGTGTTTGGACGAAAATACTCTGTCTGACACACAAAGCAGAAATGAAAACTCCTGACACATGATGCACACACACTCACAACAAAACTATACTTTCTCAGTAGCACAAAAACCGCATTTCTTTACCATTGGTACTCTGCTAAACCACATTTTGTTTAGGAGCGGAGTGACTAAGTGCCTCAGCGAGGACTCGCAGAACCATCCTATGAGCTAATTTAGGCAAACTGGCAGAGTGGTTTATTCACAGAAGAGCAGTCTTCCATCATTTAACGAAGAAAACACACACTTAAGCCTCCGTCACACTAAAATTAGCACGTTCACCAGAGATTTTTGAGCCGGCTAAAAGAGGAGATAAACACCACTGCCATTGCCAGTGGTTGATCTGCCCTGCAGTGTTTTTTTTCACTCCTGCGTCACTCATGCGTAAAATGCGACTTCACAAACACACTAGAAACAAAACAAGTGGGAGGAAAAGAACACAGCAACACAATGGTTAAAGTAAGTATATATATTTGTGAGATAGGACCACTCTATGTCACCTTTAAGTCATGTGCATGGAAATGGGAGGTAAGTGAGCACAACTGCATCAACACGAGGGTCCTGAGATGCAGGTGTGCCACTCACCTCCATGACCGTACTGTACATTCCTGCCAGTGAAAGGTAACAGCGGCAAGTCCACATCCTCACCAGACAGGAGGAGACAGAGGGGAAATGCTGTAATGGCTCAGTCAGAAACATGTATACAAGTGAAGGCACGTTTGCTACCTGGTGGGCCAGTATGAAAATGTTGTGTCCGACGTCTCTGGGTGTGATCTGGTCTCCAACACTGTCCTCGTCCTCCTCACTCTCCAGACTCTGTGTATAGGCCTCCTTCATCACATCCACCTGAAGCACAATAGGTCACATTTGTAAAGGTGTTACACAGAACACACTTTATCTTCATATAAGCTGTAAGCATGCTTACACACACACACTTACTAGTTCAGTGGGCCTCATCTTCAAAAGGATCTTCTCCGCATTCTCACTGTCATGGCGGCTCTCCATGATGGCCAAAAGGAGCTTAGAGGCATTGTTCTACGACAAAAAGGTCCACCAATGAGCTCAGACATGACCACACTTAAGAAATATAGGAATCATTTATTCATTTCTGACTAATACAACTCTGGGTGTTCTTATAGTGAAATCCTCTGAAGTAGAACTGTTATAATAGTCTACAAACGTGGCATGAAAGCAAATAAAGACCAATACGGCTCCTTTAACTCATTACATAATGCCATATCGCACTTAAACACTGTAAGAAAACTACTTTAGTCATCTAATGACCAGTCTTTATCACAATAATAGGTCCTATTTAAAGAGAATGGGGTGTTGCTTTACTCAAAAGACAGTAACATTTTTTCCTGAGAGCATTATCAAAGATGCAGCGAGAAGATATTTTATAATTAGAAAAAGACACAGGTGACGTTGTCATGACAACCGTTGACCATTTTGGTCACAGTAAGGTGATAATAGTAATAGTAAGTAAATTGAAAGGAATGGTGATTATGGATGCACGGACAGGCTATATCCCCCTGATAACTGCCCCAAATAACATTAAAATGTTTATCAGCACCCCAGGACAAGAGACTACACCTTCTACTCGAATGCCCATGATAAATATTCAAGAACGTATATCAACTTTAAACCAAAGCAAAACCTGCACACTGTTATAGCAGTACAGCAGTGGATGTTAATGGCTTTGCATCATTTGGCTTTCAGGACCCCCAGAAGTACATCCAACTTACCTTGAGCTCTAGCACCAGGTCCAGACGATGCTTACCCAGGGGATTGATTGGGTTCACAATCAGTGCAATGATAATGTCAATGCCATTTGACTCATGCTTGGCTATACAGGTCTGTAAAAAAAAGACAAAAACAACTATGAGCAAAAACATGTGTTGGACAGTCGTACATAAAGTCTACTCTAAAATAGCTCTCTCCGCACCTGGTTTTCATGGCAGGGTCCCTGGCAGTACTCTGTAATGGTCTCAAGGGTTTGGCGAACCAGATCAACATTATTCTCGTTAATGTAAAGACCCAGCAGCCCCAGGCCTCCGGTGGTGCTCCCACAAATACAGTCCAAGAACTGGAGCGTCTCACACACCAGGTTGTAGTTAGTCTTGTTGTTCTGGTTCCGCAGAAAGTTCTGGATTCAGAGCGGAAAACAACAATCAATCAGATGTCCAAGTCAACAGGAGCTGGAGTTAAAGTATTATTGGATTGAAAGTCCAGTGCATAGCATTTAGTGTATTGGCAGAAATGGAATATCGTACCCATGATTATGTTTGTCTCAATTTATAATCACTTTAAAATTAGGATAGGATGCTTTCTATGCAAACCAAGAAGAACAGCATTGTTTCTGGTACTTAGTTAAAGTGGACCTCGACCGGAAGTTCCAATTAACGCTGTTTTTTAGTGTGTATCTGCGTCATTACCTTGTTTATGAAGCCCTGAAGGTTCTAAACAAACAGTTCAGCCACTGCTGAGAACGCTGTGTTTTATTGTTATCTCGGGCTCAGCCAGATCTCTGAAAAAACCCGGTCCGGTTACGTAAACACCATTTCTCCGGAACAGCAGATCGTCCTGCTCCGGGCACATCGGTTGCGTACACTGAACCACAGAAGAAGAATAACGTCCGTTGTGGAGGTGTTTCATGAGCGACAGTGTCTACTGACTCTGGGTCTGACTCGTGAAGAAGTTATTTTTAAACATTGTTAAAGCAATGTTTTGATAATGAGTAGCAGTGCATCCACCGTTCCAGAGGGTGGAGCTGCGCTTCTGAGAGCGGGTGTGATGAATATGTCACTTCTGGGTACTGGCCAATCACAAGACAGTTGGGAAGGCTCTACGCTGGCTGGCCAATCACAACACACTCTGTCTACTGGGGGTGAGATTTATGTCTGAAATATCGCGGCTCAGGAACAGTGTCAGAAAAGAGAGATTTCTATTGGCTCGTTTATAGCAACTAGGAGGTTTTTGACCATAAAAAGAAGTTAATGTATGTAAGTAGACCTCCATAACTCACATATATGTGAGCTTTGACGTCTAATATTGCATATGAAGTACTGTGCTTTGGAATGTTCTTAATGCAGAATGTTTTGTGTTCAGAAATACAGGTTTTGGATTTGGAAACACTTTTTTTATGTTGTAATAAATAATTAATTAGATATTAAAGTAAGGACAACTGATGCTGATGGAGATAATTCTGACGCCACAGCGAATCATAGGAAAACTTCAGCCATGTGCATCACACATCTGTGCAGAAGAGTGTGAGCAGAGTTTGTTGCAACCTGCAGCCTCACTATTACATGTCACTCATTCTTACAACACTGGACCTTTCGGTCTCAACAGGTTGCCAGTACCTGCAGGTCTGAATTGTGATTCTCACAGAGCAGCTGTAGGTAACGAAGGATGGGTTTCATAATTGTGATGGTCGGGCTCATCTGTGTTTCTTCTGGAGCTTCTTCAGCTCCGATTATCTCCGTGTGCTGGGTGAGGCTCTCGAGGTCGGGATCCAGCTCTTTTCTAAATGCAGAGTAGGCCTTTGAGGTGAGTGAGGAGGCCTCCTTCAGCTGCCCTCGCATGTCCTCCCTCATAAGAAGCCCCGAGTCTTTCCCTGCAGCAGGGAGGAAAAACAAGAAGCAGGAGTCACTTTAATAACTATTGGACAGTGAAGTGTTATTTACAGAAGATTGTCTCAGTGCATGGAGGTGAATTTCACCTAAAAACATTGCAAATGCACCTGTACTATAACATCCAAGAGAACGTTTAGAAAAAATAAAATTCAGAGACCCCCAGGGAAGTGGATTGATACCGAGTGGCGTACTGTAGCATGAAGCCATTCAATCTCGATACAAAGGTCTTTTGATATGCTCGTGGTGTGGGCCGTCACATGGCCTCGAACATGTGACTACAGGAGCAGAGAACAACAGCCTTCACAGAGGTCGGCACAGTAACAAAGATCATTTCGGATTTATTTGACACTATTGTTTAAAGTCAAGGTTGAGCCGAGCAAGACCACACGTACTGTAAAATGTTCCAAGTGTATATTTGAGCTGGGGTTGTGGTTTTTTCCACTCACTCCAGGCCAGATCCATTTCTATGGAAACCATCATCTGTGGTCTGAGCATGACCTCTATGACTCAGTGTTTGTCATGTTTCAGTGCTCATCTCTAGGTGCCGTTGACATTATTATCCAGTTGCTTCACTTTAAATAAACCCTTCCTTACTTACTTTCACCTTCTGTTTCACACTGTGGTTGACTGCATGTTCCAGACGAGAGGAGGTGAAAAACAGTGTCTTTTTCTGGTCACACTTACAGCACAAACAAGAGACGGATGAATCACAAGTCGACTGTACCTTTTTTGAACCTGATGCTACCGATGTCAGTGTCGTCGTCCCTTTTTCTGCAGCTGAGCTCAAACATGTTGACAGACACGGTGGCTCGGATTTCTTGCTGCGCCAAATGCATGCGGTCGAAGAAAACCTTGAAGAACCGCTCGGATTTCTTTTGCTTGTACAGCTGAGTGTAGAAGGAGTTCTGGGCGGGAGAGCAAAGCGGGATGTAACTATTAAAAGTGTATCTGTTTTCAGTAGTAGGGCTGTAACCATACACAAACTCACGATTCGATACATTCCACGAAAACATTTAATTATATAGCAACTTAATGTAACATTTAATAACAATATTTTGGAACACTGTGAACAGATTTGAACATAAATAAATAAATAAATAAATAAATAACCAAAGATCTCTTTTCTGTAACAAAACAATACTGTTGAAAAATACAAAGTAAATGATCAATCAGACTGGGATTTGTACCCAAAGCATGCTGGGAAGTGTAGTTCTTCATTAGAAGTGGTTTTGTTCCAGTGGAAATAACTTGTTTTGATAAACAGCAAAGGTAAGACAACATTTCCGCTCCTGCTGGTTTGATCCGTCGGTGTTTTAACTGTGTTTGGTGAACATAAGAATGGTTTATATGAGCTTGTAGCTGAGTTTCTGACCTTTATGTGGGTATGCAGCATGTCTGTGTTTGTTAAAGTTAGACATGGTTTTATGACGCTTTTGTCGCTGCGTCTGGCGCTGCCCCCGGTAGCGGGGACATCGGTAAAGAAGAGGTTAACGATTAAAAAACATACATACGCGTTAATGATGACTGAAATTAATTAATCACAATTAAAGCAATAATTTGCCACCCCTAATAAAAATAAGTTTGGTAACACTAACGACGCGATTCTGCCTTCTCACATCGCGACACAGGTTAGTGGCTCTGAGTATTGCGATTTCGATTTCGATACGCATATCGTTACAGCCCTAGTGTTCAGGGTTGATTGGAAAATTGGGCCAATTTTAGCCAATTTCACGTAATCAGCACGGACTTATTATCATTAATTAATATGCTTATTATTACTTACTTATGCAAGTTTACACATTTTTTCATCACTAAAATAGTTTGGTTATTTTCATTACCTGTCCTATGTATTTAATTGATTCTTGTTGAAAATGCAGGATTAGAAATGAGCATATTCAAGAACAGTTTGGAGATAAAAGTAAGAGAGGCAAGGTTGAGATTATTTGGAGAGGAGGGATAGTGATTATATTTGACAAAGGATGTTAAAGATGGAGCTGCCAGGCAGGAGGAAAAGAGGAAGACGACATAGAAGGTTCATGGATGTTGTTAAGGAGGACATGAGGACCCCTGAAACGGAAAAGCTGAAAGAAGAAGAAATGCACAGCAGACAAAAAATTCAGATTGGGTACACAACTGCTGTTGAATAAATTCTTATGTATTATTGTTATTAATTTGTGTGTATTATTTGTTATTACTAAACTCTCACGTTTTATCAGATGGAGGGGAAAAAAGATATATATATATATATAAATCAACCGTCAGCTACACTGATTTCTAAAGCTCTGCATTGGCATCAGACACAGACAAACTCATATCGCTTGGCCTCTTGTTCAGGACGCAGTCAGTAAATGCGGAGAGATAAAGACTTTTCGCCGATGCCCACCTGTATCTGTGTGTTTCCACCCTGCAGAAGCGCAATGCCCAGCAGGATACTCTCCTCAAACACACAATCGTTCTTCGTGTTGACGATGAGATCGATCACCAGCTCTGACGTCCCCACGTTGTCCAGGAGACACTGGATCTCCACCATACTGCTGCCTGGCTTGTCACTGTCCAGCGTGGGAGATCCTCCTGTAGAGATTCAGTATTGACACAATATACACTAACATTACTATTTGATTCCTTAATTATGGCTAAAGTGATTCCTTAAAGGGATACTTCACCGATTTGAATGTGGCTTTGTATTGCTAGAATAGCAGTAGTATTTTTTAGAAAATGTGCTTCCCTCCCTCAGTTTTTCCCTGACTTGTAAAAAAATCTGTTTTCCCTTATGCAAATGTGCCCTACTGTGAGTCAAATGACGCGTTTTGCATCACAGTAGGGCAAATTTTGAAAGTGGAAAACAGATATTTTTTACAACTCAGTGAAAAACTGAGGGAGGGAAGCGCATTTTCTAAAAAATACTACTGCTATTCTAGCAATACAAAGCCAGATTCAAATCGGTGAAGTATCCCTTTCAGTGTGCCAGAGACCGTCTGAGTGAAAGTGCGTTTCCCCTAAGAAGCAGAACGGTGTCATGTTTGTCTACTGGGTTTTTGGTTGTTTTTTTAATTTTTTTTTTTACCTCCGGATGACGCCTTGACGAAGCCGCCAGATGATATGTTTCCACTCCCATGTTCTGGCTTGGAGAGAAGCTTTTGATTTCCAAAGTATCGTGTGAGCAGAATCTTTCTCAACTCGTTTTCCTGCGGAGGCAGAAATCATAATGTTAAATCTGTATTACAGTCTGGGAGGATACAATCCTCAAAAATAGGAAATTCCCATTTTACCAGATCTGACAAAGTTGCATTTTGTGACATACAAAGATAATATCCAGAGGGACAGACTGATCAACTAAGATCCATCCGATCATTCCTCACAGCCTGAGCAGATTTCATCTCGATCACTATCATCCTGTGACGCTTTTCTTCCTTAATCAGAGCGATGACTTGTAAAATGACAACCCTCTTATCAACAAAGCAGTCAGAGTCTCTCATTAAGGAGCATGAAAATAACAGCACTCTGCAATGAATAGATCCTGAGCTTTTATGAGATGCCTTCAGCTGACAGCCTAGACAGGGAAAAAGAAAAAAAAAGAAAAGAGAAAGAGCAGACATATTTGGGTTTGTTTTAGTTCGTGAGACTTTCCTTCTTTCTTTTTCTTTCTTTAAGATTGAGTGTTCTTGAATGTGTCTCGAAAAACACAATTATACATCAACTTAGGGCGCTTTCACACCACTAGTTTGATTATTTGATCCGCACCAGGCAATACAATTGTTATTATGTAACATGTGACTCCAGTGTGGTCCGCTTTCACACCAGCAAACAAACCAAAATTGGCCCGATTGATGTTTCATCAATGTGTATATATCTTCCGGTAGAAAAGCGCCAAATTTGACTCACTATCGAGCAACACGTTCACACATTGCTACTTGCTCTGATCTTCGTTTATTACATTCTCTGTATTGGCCATTTTTGGCAAAATATCCAATTTGAGAATGAGTTGCCACTGCGTCTGGAGAACAATCTGCTGATGCACTGGAGTCGCCGAAGACGTATAGTGCGTCATTTCAGGCAGAGGAGACGCGCTGTTTTCACGAATGTGGTCGTGCTAACTATGAGACGAAGATTGCTCCAAAGACCTACAAGGTAGGCTATGTCCATGGCATTTACTGCAGAATATGGTTTGGACCCGAGTTCGCGTTCTCACCAGAGTCTGACATTTGGTGCGGAGTCAAGCGGACCGAGACCACCTCTTTTTGGCGGTCTCGGTCTGCTTGATTTGGTGCGGACCTGAGTGCGATTGATGCTTTCACACCAACAAAAAACGAAATGAAACTAGAGTTTTTGGTTCGAATGGATCGTTTGGTGCGCACCAACTGCTGATGGTGTGAAAGCGCCCTTAAACCGATGTAAACCAGACCAGGAGTTGTATTATTGCATAATGAGTAAACTGAAAATTGACAATTACAATCAGGAGATAGATTGTCCCAAGAAAAGGGAAAAGTTTCCTTTTACTACACGTCTTACTGGCGGAAACTGTAGTTTCTATCTCACACGCATTTTGAATCTCTTGTGACATTTGATGCAGAGGAGTGGAAATTAGATGAGACAATGTGAGGAAAGAATCTCCCTATGATGGCTGTGAAACCACGAGAGAGTGATGGATGGGTGCATTGTGCTCATCACCACCTATGTTTACTTCATCCAATAGTAGGAGCATTGGATGAAGGACAGAAGGGGAGCGATAAAGAAGGTAAGGACAAGGTGGTCAACATCAGTTTCTATGGAAACCGGACAACTCAACACGGCCTTGTTATTATTGATCACCAGAGTGGCAGCGGTGAAGAGATGGATAAACAGAATGAAATAAGGGTGGAGCAAAAAATAAATCAATAATAAATAAAGAAATAAACCTGTGGTTTCCATGGAAATGTACTACACACCTCAAGTTTTGGTGTTACATTGACTCACTTTCACCTATTATCTTTAGACTGTTGGTGCAAACCAGTGTTAAAAGTTTTATTTAGAATTTTAATCGGTACTTAACAGTCCCCGCAAAAATGAAAAACAATCTAAAAACAACACTTACACCCCAATTTGTATTGACAAAGTCTGTTAATGAATAATCAGATAATGAGGTTTATGATCAAAATAAATAAACTCTTTCATGTTGTAATGCTAACTTCCTATGCCTGACATACTGTATATTGTCAAAAGGTTTGAACGTTTAATCTGATAACCAGCATCGGTCTGACACTGGTCAAAATCACTGGATCGAGCTTTTGCGTCTCTCACAGCTCGGCGATTGTTTCTCTTTAAGTGCAAGGAGATACTTCCCCCAACCTTTTATGATGTTTGTACTTGCACTGTTCACCCATGCTTCTGAATTGATGTACTTTGTACACTATCTTTCTTTCTATAAATATCAATAAAAAGACTAAAAACAAAAAAAAAAGGAATCCAGTAAATATCATGTGATTGCTTCTCTGACCAAAGGCTATAAAAAAAGAGATGTGCACCATCGCCATCGTGTGACTGTATCGGGCTGAAGGTCACATTGTCATGCAGTGGCTAGCATTGTTGCCTCACAGCAAGAACGCCTTCCTGTGTGGAGTTTGCATGTTTTCCTTGTGTGCACGTGGGTTTTCTCCAGGTTCCCTAGGAATTGGCTCCGTATGGATGATAAAGCCATAGAAAATGAATGAATGAATGTATCAGGCTGAAATTAATATTGCTAGATACTCAAGGTTGAGATATCGGTATTGTTGAAGAATAAGGGTGAATTCCAATTCCTTGCTTAACCCTCAATCTCAAAAATGTGCGCGCTCCCTCTAGTGCAAGTGCTGTCCCGATTCTCAGAAAAATTAAGTTGAGGGGCAAGTTTAAGGGCTGCATCGCCCTCAATATTGAGATTTTCCGAGACCACCCTTGGGAGCAAGGGCTACCTCGAAAGCAGCGAAGCGAGTGCGATACAAATGAAGTATTTTCTTTGTTAATAGAGATATAAAAATGATGAAAACCATTGTATTATCTTAGTTTAGGCCCATATTATGGATTACTAACGTCATTGTTACGTAACATTTATTTTTATTTTACGATCTTTTGTCAATAGCCTTCTTCTTTTTTGGAGTTGACAGACTGGACGCAGCTTTCGCGTTATTCTGCCCCCTACAGTCTGAAGACGTATCTGCATTTAAGGGGTGTCCCATTTCTAAGTGACAAAATAACCCTCGACACTTGGTTTTGAGGGCCAGTTAAGATTAAGGGTTGAGCTTGAGGGTTAAGATTGAGAAGATAGGAATTGGAATTGGCCCTAAGTGTGAGTGAGAATTGTGAACGTCACGCTACTATTAAAGCTGATGTGAAGTGCTAATAGGTATTCAGCTGAATATGACTCATTGGTGTATCAGTTTTTGTAGGTGTTGTTTAAAGTAGTTCCTGCTTGCAGTGCATGTCTGGTGCATTGCGAACGTCATGAAACTGTGTGGTAGACACAGAAACTGAGGTTTCATAGATGATCCGCTCACTCGATGGTTTATTTATTTATTTATAACAACGATCCAAAACTGCACGCTTCAAAACAGGCCGTGATTTATTTGACAGCCAGAGATCTGATAAATTAGGGACCTGTGTGCCTTTTACAATGCCGGCCCGATCGAGACAAAGTTCAGCAGAGGAGCCTCGAACGAAAGCACAGCGACGAGCAGAGATGTAGCGAAGCACGTGTAGCCGATGCTTCCTGTGTCAGTAAACACTCCATCTCATCTGCAGTCAGCAGAGACGCTCGTCTGCCTGCACTGTCTGGCTGAGCTGTCTCCCAAACACACACACACACACACACGCTCAGTTCTTGAACTGAAGGTGAGGATCTACTGAGCCAATCTCATTTTCACACACATGCACACACTCACACCAAGTGCAAATACAAACTCAGCACCTCACCCTGTAAGGCAGTGCGTTCGCTTAGCGATTATTGAATCGTGTTTAAACTCATTGTTTCCCCTTCTTGAGACAAAGGACGGCGTCGGTTGTGCACTATTCTCAAACACACACACAAACAAAAGAAACACTCTGGTGGGGGAAGTTGAAAGAGGGTGTGGGTGACAGGTTTTTTTTGCCTTTGCTCGCCCCGCTGCAGTCGGCTGGTGAGAGGAGATGGAGAGGAGATGGAGAGGAGAGGAGAGGAGAGGAGAGGAGAGGAGAGGAGAGGAGAGGAGAGGAGAGGAGAGGAGAGGAGAGGAGAGGAGAGGAGAGGAGAGGAGAGGAGAGGAGAGGAGAGGAGAGGAGAGTCATCTGAGCCTGACTCATAGACTTGCTGCTGCATTGACAGGAAAAACT
Organism: Microchirus variegatus; assembly: GCF_963457635.1. Classification (NCBI taxonomy): domain Eukaryota; kingdom Metazoa; phylum Chordata; class Actinopteri; order Pleuronectiformes; family Soleidae; genus Microchirus; species Microchirus variegatus. The sequence continues at coordinate 28,783,824 of NC_139809.1, forward strand.
CCCATCAGGTGATGTAAGAGCCACGACAAAAAGACAGAGCGATGGAAACAACAGAGGTTGAGTAACTGACATAAGTAAGAGAGGGTGGAGAAGGAAGGAGGTGACTGCTGAGGGGAAGTGAGGAGAGAAGGAGGAAAGAAACAAAACAAAACATTGCAAGTAGCAGAGCGTCGCGGTGATTTTAAAATGTGCCCCGGCACGCCACACTGCGGCTCTGGTGTCCAAGCTGGAGACGAGCTGCCAATCCTCACCTCCAGTACCATCGCACTACACTCCTCCCCCCCCAACCCTCCCCCCCTCTACTCTGCTCCTCTCCCCCTCCCCTCCCCTTTTCCACACCCCCTTTGGAGTTGTGCTGTCTGCAGATTTTGCCAAGTCTGGAGGGCTGCAAAGAGAAAAAAGACAAAGACACAGCCTGCCCTGTGCTCCTTTAGGTGGTCTGAAAACTCACACAGGCAGCGAAGGGCAGCACCAGCTGTGAACCAAGAACGACAGTGCCAGAAACAGGCAGGGGGGTGGGGGGGGAGGGGTTGGGGGGGACGGAGCGTTTGAGCCGCTCAGGTCAGACAAGGTCAGCTAAAGCAGAGACTGGAGCCACAGAGGAATGGAGCGCTGTGTTACCCAAACAAAGTTCAAATCTGTAGGGCTGATATTTTCTTCTGTGTTATTTTTCTCCCACGTCAGAAATATGAGAGGACATCTTTAGCAAATAAATGTGAAAACACCGATCAAGTGCACTATGACACGAGTCAAGTTTCTCCGCACGCCATGTGAGAGCCGGGTATCATTACTGCAGCAGGAGGCAGCATGTAGACCACGGCAGAAACTTCAGTCAACACACTTTGTTGAACACTTTATTTCTGAGCATTACGTATCATATACACAGGGTCTCTGCAGGTTTCAACAAGTCAAATTTAAGACTTTTTTAAGACTTTTTTCTTAGTTTAAGACCCATTTCAAATCCATCCCGGCAAAAAAGTACAAACGACTGGAGCCACAAATCGTTGGACTTGCAATTCACAAAATTCTCTCTGCTGCTGATACGTTTTCTCTGCTATGCTAAGCTGTAACACACCGTGGCGCACGTGCACAGCACACTAGCTAGTGGCGCTCGATAAATTCTCACCGGGCAGCACAGGTGGCCTACTTTAGTTCCGTGTTGTAGTTATTGTTGTTATCGCATCCTCAAAAATAGAAACATTTCAAAGCGAGACTGAAGTTTTTGCATGTTTTAAAAACAAAGTAACGTTAATGGATTTTTAAGACCTTTCAAAATTGTACTTTTAATGAGATTTTAGGAGAATTTAAGACATTTTAAGGCCTTAAATTCAAATGATTGGATTTAAGACTTTTTAAGACCCCGCGGATACCCTGTATACAGTGTAAAACATGTTATGCTATGGCTGAGTCCAGTGGTCTCTCAGGAAATATTACGTTTGAAAAAAGGAAGGAAAATGGAAAAGCTTCTGAAATGTAATACTTTTCAGTGAATGCAAAGTTTTCTCACCAGAAAAGAAATCACAAAAATCACAAAACCTATACCGTCATATTAGCTTAGCATATTAGCATATTAGCTCCTATGTAGCTAAGAAGTGATGAAAAGTGTTACGCCTCCTCTGCATGAACGCCTTAGTAGATTTTGAGCAGTGTTTAGGGTCGTTCCCCAGTCCCTGCACTGGCCCCACAGCCCCACAGCATGATGGAAATGATACCAAATTTTACTGTAGGTAGTAAGTGTTTTTCTTGGAATGCTGTGTTCTTTTTCCACCATGCATAACGCCCCTTGTTTTGCCCAAATAACTCTATTTTAGTTTCATCAGTCCACAGCACCACAGTATTGCGTACCATCTGTCTGACCCTGTCTGAACCTCTCTGTGAAGGGCATAGGTAGAGTATGAGATGTCCTTGGAGAATGTTGGAGAGTTTATTGAAGACTGTGGTGCTGATTCATCATTCATCATTCATCATTTGATAATCTGGGCTCTTGACTGAACTGACAGTTTACCAAACTATGCAGAGATCCAGTAGTGGAGGGGCCTTACCACTACAGCAGACTAGAGGAGGAGGTGTAACTCCTGGGCAATATCAAAAGGTTCAGAGCTTCGACAGGAGGTGCAGCCTCACCTTGGTACAGATGACTTCCCTAGAGGACCTCCTTCACACTAGATATACGTACTGTGAGTACCAGCAGGAATCAACATCCTATGGTCTACTTATGAATGGCCACTGGTGAATGATCACCATAAGACTTGGGGTCAAACATCATCTCATCAGATTTGTTTGTTGTGTTGAGGATATGCTGGTGTTTGTCACACCACCGTGAAGAAGCGGTTAATGGCAGCCTTGTACCCAGGGCCAAAAAATTACAGTGGTGCAAGCATCTGACAGAACTCAGCATGAGAAACATGTGCAGACGCACGTATCATGTGCTGCCATTTATGCTGTTTTCAAGCTGCGATTCCACAGCACATAAAATATACGTTTTAACTCAACAAGCAACCACAGCAGCAAAACAAATTATGCTCACATGTGAGAAAAGGAATTAGCAGAGACTTGTTTCTCAGGCCACCAGGAAACATTCCAGGTTTCTCCCACTGCATGTTTCTAAGACTGTTAGAATAAGAGAAAGACCTTTCAATAAAAAAGTTTTTTTTAAGTTACTGAAGTAACGCAACAACTGCTTGATAGACTGATGGCCATTCTTTGCCCTCAAGGAATGAATCCACTTAACTTGATCAATCTCCTGACTTTTCATCAGGTCACAGTTGTCACCAATCTTTTAAAATAATCCATCATTGACATACGTTCATGGATCCCACATCGTTTATCCTAAGAGCGTACGGATCCCTTGATCTTTCCTTTCGTGCACATCACAATTTATGTTATTTTGGATGAAATGTCTAAAACACCATTGGATAGATTGTCATCAAATATGGACACTTTGTTCCTCTGTAAACTGTAATCATGTTGTAGATCCCTCACCTTTTATTTGGCAAATTGTCAGGTCAAAATGTTGCCATTCTGACACAATAATTCAACAGGTTTTGTTAATGTGAGCTGTTGAATTCAGTACCTAATTTTATTACAGCAGACATACACACACGCGATAGAAGCACTAATTGAAAAGCTTCTCCCTGAAGTTCAACAGAGCGGCTTCAAGCATTGCCGCAACTGCAATGTGGATCCATTCCTTTGCTTCGTTTGCATTGTATGCATCTAATTTTGAGACAACAAGCTTGGTCCAGTCAGATCACATTATATGCAAATCATACTATGTAGGCTGCAGCCATCAAATCACATGCTCAAAAGCTACTCAGACAAGGCTGTTTGTCAGAAGACATGCACCCAAGAACGGTGGACAGAGTGACTGTCACTTTAGAATCATTAGCAATCATTGCTACATCGTTAGTCATGACAGACACTGCTGTGCTAAAGCAACACTAACACATTTGAATGTGGCAAAGCAAAGTGCGATGACTAGCCTGGCCAATGCCAAGACAGCATCTCAATCAGTACGAATATGAAAGGTCCCATATTATGCAAAATCAACTTTTTTAATCATTTTAATACTTATTTTTTGGGACTCTGGAGGCCCTACCAGTCGCCAAAGTGTGAAAAAAGATGACTCACTCATGTTTTTGTGGTCCTCCTCAGTCTAAGTACAGGAGATAAAACACGTGATGTTGACTTCCGCGCTCATTGGGATGTCACAAGGTATTAAATTCCTGGAATTGTTGTCTCGCAGAGCTCCGCTTTGTCCGTAAAACACACGCAAGAGTGCTGGTGAGGGCAACCGTGTCCAAAAACCGGAAATCCGCGAAAAAGTTCTATTCTTGGCTCTACAGTGCAGCACAGAGTGCTACACAAACTTCCAGCCTCAGAGGATTTATCTGTCCAGTGGATACATGTTGTATATGACGCCGATGTGCCTGCTAGAGCCTGCTAATGATCACTTTTCCAAATGATTACTGCTGTTAGCTCCCAGTAGCCTCTGTGGCTGATGTCATTTCCTGTACCTTGAGTTTCGTTTTACTTTTTTTTTTTAAGGTGGATCTAAAGAGATAATACTAAACAGAGCGTTTTGCAGGGTGATTAAACTGCTGTGGTGCTTCATCCCTATGGTTTTTTGACCAAAGCACGTCACAGACATGTTCATTAGGACACCAGGGAACTTAGTTTAACTTGGAGAAATAGGGTATAATATGGGACCTTGAAGTGGATTAAGATTGAATAGACCTAGGGACCATACAGACCAATGATCCTGACGTGTGACGTATGCAGAGCTGCGAAAAACAGGTCAACGAATGTGCTTGTTGTAGTTTTCGAGGAGCGATGATGACTATCTAGTAATGGCGTTTAACAACTTTATGCATGGGAGAGTGCTGTGGAGAAAGCCAATGTATAGAAACGATGCTAGACTCCGCTTCTATATCATAATCTAGTAAGACCAGGAAAAAAAATTCCCTTTTTTAGGAGAAGTTGGCTGAACAAATTGCGATTATTTTGACAGGAATTGCGATTGCAATATGATATCAGAATCACATTTTCATTCATTTTGTAAGAAACAAAGATGTTCTCTTCAGTCTGTAGAGTAAGATGTGAATAGATCAGGACAATAGGGAATCTAAAATTATATTTTGACACACATTTTGGCTCAAACAAATACCGCGCCTCCGTTTGAAAATTGCACAAAGCTGTATTGCGATTTCGATTAATTGTTCAGCTCTAATTCTGTAGTTGGCCAAAATGTCGTCCTTGCCAGGTAAGTCTGCAGAGCAACATCAAATTGCTGGCAGACTCACCTACACTCTTAGAAATAAGGGTTCCAAAAGTGTTCTTCTACACGGTTCTACCTGCAACCTTTGTTAACACTAATGGTTCCAGTAAGAACCATTTTAATCCAGAGAACCCTTTAAAAACCCCTTTCCTGAATAAAGGGTTTTAAAAGGGTTCTTGGTAACACTCTGGGTTCCAGGTGGAACCTTTATAAAAAAGGTTATACCTGGAACCAAAAACGGTTCTCCTATGAGGACAAGCCGAAGAACCTTATATGGTTCTACTTAGCGCTTTTATTTCTAAGAGTGTAGGTTCATCCAGGTTATGTCATGATACAAAGAGACAGGCACTTAGCAAGATGTTTTCTGACTACAAACACTACAAAAAGTGTCAAATTATATGAAATTCAACAATTAATGGTTGATTTCCTCTCATATTATTTTATGGAATTCTGTTTTGACTATTTTATGCATTAGCAAAACTAAATGCTCGAAGCAATCCATGCAAACAAGATGCAATTCATCCCATCTCATCATGTGCCTCCTTAGCGCTGGTGAACAAACTCACATGCAGCCGGCCACATTCAAATGACATGCTGTGGGCTGTGTCCAAACACTTTTTCACAGTCAGTGACAATCAATCTCATTTATAGTGGCCATTAATTTGTGACATGGTTCTTTTTCCTCAACATCCCTCTTTCTTTCCGCAGCGCTAGACACGGAGCAGTGATGCTTTTGGTCTAAGGGCATTTTAACACTAGGTACAGAGGCCCAGTCAGGGCACGAGCAGAGACGTAAACAACATGTGCTATTCCCCCATCGCTATGGAAACCAAAACAACACTCAGCCAACAGACACCTGACAGATAGATCAGGAGAAATGAAAGCAAGAGCGAGGAAAGATAACCTCATGTAGTAAAAAACGGAGATGACTAATACATTTTCAGCATGAACCCAGCCAACAGTCAAACCACAGTCAGTGGTGATCTCTGCCTGACCCCCGCAACCTGTCAACGCACCTGAGCCATGTCTCACTGTTCCCATCAGCAGACAGGGAGTCAGGGGAAAAGCCTGCATGACGAGCTCACGCGGGGGAGTCTGACATGTTGCATTTACATGTGTGCATGTGATGCACTTACCGACGAGAGGGCGGTAATCTGTAAATCTGCTTTGCTTTGGGCAGGTGGTGTGAAACATGGCAAGAATGACAGGCAGGAAGGGGCGAGAAGAGGGTGATGGACAGAGAGAGAGAGAGAGAGACAGACTGTGTGAATGACAGGGGCGAGTGTGAAAGAGGGGGAGGAGGGAGAGTGTGAAAGAGTGTTTGGTATTACATAAGTGGCTTTTCAGCTTTCATGTACACAGGCATGACAGTACATACACAGGTATGACATGTGATCACAGAATGAACACACGAATAGCTGGTGACTGTTGAAATTGTGGGTTATGGGACTTCAATGTGTCATGATTATACATTGCGATTCACAATATCATTGGGATAAATGTAAACGTATGCTTTAATATAGTTATTATTATATTATAGTTATTTAAGACTGTCCTTAATCTCATTTGGTTCATTTACATAAGGAAACAGATGAACTAATGTTTGTAAAGTTACAAAAAACATTAACATTTAAAAGCTCATCTCAAATTAAAATTAAAAACATTAAATATGGCATAAAATATTACAAAATGATGTAATGTTAGAAAACCATGTTGACAAATACATATTTTTTGTGAATGTATTAAAGGGAAAATGAAGATTGTGAGTTCCTGGAATGACTGGAAAAGTGGCACTAAAAAACGAAATAAATCGCTAGGACTGTATGTTGGTGATCCACAGTAGAAAGCATTTTCACATGAAATCGGTTTTTCATTCTTCAAATATGAATTCCATTAAATGATTAAATCCAAAACAAAAGTACATAAAGGAACTTTCTGCAAATGTAATATTTGAATACCATGTGTTGAAAACGTCACAGCATTAAAATAAATTTCACATCTTTTTCCCCAAAAGACTCAACTCATCCAAGACATTGTGATGGTAAGATGATCAGAAACATTATTAAAGGTTGAGTGTATAATGTTTTTTGAATTGTTGTTTTCATTAGCATAGAATGAGACCTTTATATTTACATCAGGGGGGGTCTGCTCTCGTGAGGCTGCCATGTTGGACCACCGTGTTTTTAAACGGACAAACTTATCACCTTTTGAGTTTTTGAAATTGTGAAAGTATGAGGTGACAAATATTCCGCCTGCAACTTCACCTGCGAAAGTTGCTAAATCGTACACACTGTGCCTTTAAATGTTTCCGCTACCTGACAGTCACAACAAGTTAGGCAGAAAAATAAGAGTCTCCTGACCGGCAACCTGAGTTTGACCCAAACAAACAAAACAGCAGTGCCTCTGTGAGACGAGAGAGGAGAGAGAAAATAATCCAGGCAGGCAGACAGAATGTGATAGACGGAGACAAAGCACGGAGGGGGCAAAAAAGGAAGAGAGGCAGTGGACAGAAGAGTGAGAGTAAGGAGGGAGGGAGGGAGGGAGGGAGAACGTGATGGTACACGTGACGCTGGCTCAGCCACTGCAGGCTGTTACGTAAGCGCACCCCCTGCCCTGTCTCCTCATGGACTGAGCAGACTCCGCTTTTCTCCAATCCCTCACCCTGCAGCCGCTGCCCGCTTTTCTTTTTTTTTTTCCTTCCACTCACATGGCTCCTCACATGGCTCCCTCACTCCCCCCCTCCCTCAATATCACTCTACCACCATTGCTTTCTCTCACTCTCCTCCACCCACCTATTGCACCCCAGGGGAGCCACCAACCTCTGCCGCCTATGTGCTGTCACTCTCTCCCTCTCTCTCTCTCCTTCTGTTTTTGTCTGTCAGCCTCTCCCTCTCTCATTATTTCCATCAGCCGTTTTCTCTCCATCTCCTGTGCAGTGAGGCTGCAGCACCACGCTCAGGGCAACGGGGGAAACTGACAAAGAGAAGCTACAGATGCATGTGTGAGCACACTCACTCACTCACTCACACACACCTACACAAGCTGACATCTCACATAACGTTATAGATCACTGTCTGGCTTCGAGAAAGTGCTGAGCTGTTTTCTTAGAAAAGTGACTGTTTTTGAATTCCTCTGCTCTTCAGTTGAATTTTTTGCCTTTTGAAAAAAAACAAACAACTTGGCTGACTGGCAAGTAGGGAAAACAAAACTCCTCAAGTTGCTGTAACCGACACCGGCTACTGACTACTATATTGAGAAAGATGTCTTGGCAGGTTCACTAATGCAGTTGCACGGAGAAAGGCAGTAAAGGCACGTACACAGAACCACTGACTGACTGAAATAGAGACAGTGACACGCACACGTCACACTTTGTTTCAAGAATTAAGCCTCCATTTCACTAAAATTAGTGGGTAAGTCCAATTGCCAGTGGTTGGTGTGTTGCCAACCACTGTTTTTTCATCCCGGCATCATCTGTACATAAAATACAGAAAAACAACCACACAATAACAGAGTTGTTACTATTCCGTCGCTCGTCTTCTGATGGTAAAAAAAAACACGCTGCACGTCTTTTAACCGGCACTCGTATTTGAGCACATTTCCCCCATCATTTTAGCTTCACTCCACTGGCTGCCCATACTCTTAAAGGGGAAGTAATTTATAGTTTATAGTGCCATCTAGAGGAGAGGCTGAAATTTACAACAAAGAACTGCTCCTCTGCTCACCCCCTCCCTTCCCTGAGCGCTACGGTATCCTCAGCCGGTCAAATGTCGTCCTCGTCGTCTTTCTCCGTGTCAGCAGATGAGGTTCGTGAGGCGAGGGATGGGCGAGCTACCGCGGCCGTAGCAGACGAAGCGGAGAGAGTGGAGGCGGGACTTCCGCTACAAGTAAAGAGACGCTTGATTTGTTCTCTCGCGTTTGTCCTTACAGGCTCCGGTAGAAACCTGGCGTCTCACTGCTAACAGCGGCAATGCAACCGCGGCCCGCGACCATGTTATTTTACATGACTTTTTGAAACACTACGAAAATGAAACAACAACTATTATACAGCAACTAGACAATGCAGGAGCACATAATATGTATAAAAAAGTGGATTTTGGGTAATATAAACCCATAAATACTACACAGTGTCCCTTTAAATTAGTGGGTAAGTCCAATTGCCAGTGGTTGGTGTGTTGCCAACCTCTGTTTTTTCATCCCGGCATCATCTGTACATCTGAAATGTGACGTCACACACTAGAAGAAAAACAACCACACAATGACAGAGTTGTTTTTTCTCGTATTTGAGCACATTTCTCCCATCATTTTAGCTTCACTCCACTGGCTGCCCATACTCTTAAGGATTAATTTGAACATTTTTGTATTTGATTTCTAATCCCTTAATGGCCTTGCCCCGGTACGACCTCTCTGAGCTGCTACACCCTCACACACCTATACTGTAACTCAGGTCAGCTGATCAGCTGCTCCTGAGTGTGTGAGAGACTTCACACAAGCTCAAAAAGGACTGTTATTTTATAAGTTTTCATGGTGGTTTATTGTATGGCTGTTACTTTAACCAATGTTTTATGTATTTTAATTTATTTGAGTTGTTTTTTTGGGGTGTATTTTATTGCCTCGTGTGAGCTTGTATGCCTTTTAGTTATTCTATCTGTTATTTATTATTCTGTACGGCACTTTGGTCCGGTGTCGTTGTTTTAAAGTGCTTTACGAATAAAGTTGCATTGTACTGTTCTGTGTATTTTACTTAGGTCCATTGTTTATACTCAACAATGAAATTCAAGACACAAATATTGAGCGCAATCCCAAGGTGTAGAAAGTGAGGTTCCCTAAAACATTCATGGCGAACGGCTAAGCTCACAGCTGAAGATGAATCTCAGTGTCGTGCTGAAAGTGAATCAGAATTCGCATCCCTACGAAACATTTCCCTAGAGAAAATACGTTTAACCCTTCTATTGCCAATCCTTTCGCATGCGTACTTCTCATTACCGTAATCCCTAGACAGTTTGTGATATGTAGGAAATGAAAAAAACTATGGACTGGCGATCTGTCCAGGATGTGACCCCATCATTCAGTGTCAGCTGGGATTGGCCACAGCACCTCCATGATCCTCATGTGGAGGATGAAGCGGTAGAAGATAGAAAAGAAAGAAAAGCAGAATAAATAGAGCTTTGTGCCCATATACTTGTCATTACGGTAGCCCTCAGGACTTCCGTGGAACAACCACGTTTGTGACGTCAGCTTCTCAGTACCGTAAAGCGGTTAAATAACTGCTCGGTATAGAACGAGAAAGTTATCTTTGAAAAAGGGTCAGAAGCAGCTGACTCATTGAACATTTTTTTGACAATTCTAGAGTCATAAAATCATAATAAATCCAGGTGGCCTGATTATCATGATGGTCATAAGAGGGTTTAACAGCAGAGTTCATGTTTGTTTGTTTTTTACTAGTGGGAATGTGCATTCCTGGCATCTTCAGAACCCTCCTCTCACTAGAGCTGCAACTAACGATTATTTTTGTAATCGATTAAGCTGTCGATTATTTTTCTCGATTAATCGATGAATCGCTTGGTCCATAAAATGGCAGAAAATGTTAAAAAAAAACATTGATCAGTGTTTCTCAAAACTGGAAATTACGATGATCTTGAACGTCTTGTTATGTCCACAAACCAAAATGATTCAGTTTTAATGATTTCTTTGTTTATGTGGAGCAAAGACTGAGAAAACATTCACATTTAAGAAGCTGAAACAATCAGAAATCTTGTTTTAATCATGAAAAAAGCTTCAAACCGATTAATCGATTATCAAAATAGTCGGCGATTAATTTAGTAATCGATTAATAAACGATTCATCGATTCATCATTTCAGCTCTACCTCTCACCCCGCCCTTTCCCAAAATGGCCTCCATAAAGACCCTTGCCATAGTCATAAATAAAAGCCATATTCTAAGGCTACGAAAATGAAACGATTTTTATTTCATAGTAGTTATATACACTAATATATACGCATTTACTTTCTGCCAGTAAACCCTCCCAAATGTTGCGGACTGGACCTTTAAATGGAACAAAAGGAGCTCTGTGATTTTCTGATGAACACCGACTGAATTCTTGAGTTCAGTGAAATCCCCTGCATCTCCAAAAGTGATTACAATGCAAACCCAACTTTTTTTTTTTTGTGTGTGTTATTCTTTGTCCGTTACCGCCCACTCCTCCTCTACTGCACACCGACCTACACACACACAAACAACCACCACCTTCAGTCTCCTCTACAAACTCTTGTCATTCACTTCCAACTCTCTGGCTGAGAGGTGGGGGGGGGGGGGGGGTGCAGCAGGAGACAGTCCCCCCCCCCCCCCCCCCCAACACCCCAACACGCTGCAGTATTGATTTGTTTGTTCAGTGCATACCCCTCCACACACACACACACACTCTCTTTCTTCCCTTCCTTCCTTCTCCCTCCGATTCTCTATCTCAGTGTGAGTGTGTCCTCAAGTGCCTCCCTGCCTTATGTAAGAGAGGAAGGCCCACAGCATACTGATGAAGGGGAGTCTGGGCTCTGGGCCGACAGACCAGGGAGAAAACAAGGACTGCACTGCACTGCTGATCGGTGCACAGCACTGCTGCTGGCACACGAGGACAGGAAATACATCCACAGCAATGTGATCGGTGAATTGTAGAATCCCGAGCAGGGTCGGGTACTCACAGATTCCTGAAGACATTCCTTCTTGTCCAGCATCTCCCTGAGTGTCTGCAGGATCTTGATGCACAGCTTTTCCTCTTTCTCCATAAGCTTCTTGGTGTGTTTGATAAGCCTGGCGGAGTGACGACAAGTGCTCTGTCATTGACCATGGTTATGCTGCTGATGCAGTCGCTCACAAGTGACAATCAAACCAATATTTACAGGTGAAATCTCCTGTTCTGTGGAGGTCAGACAGCGTTACAGTGCCCCTGGAGGTTTGATCAAGTATTACATATAACTATTGTGCATTTTTAATCTAAGTATTTTTCATGATAACATTAATTATTTGCAATTTTGTTTCTGTTAAGTTTCTTCACTTCCATATTTTTTCCAAAACCTCTTGACTTATTGAATAAGTATACCATTTCTGGTAGTAAGAACGCTGCTATTCTTCTCTATGGTGTGCCACAAGGTTCAGTGTTGGGACCATTCTTTCTCTCCCTGCAAACGCTTCTCTTAGAACTCGTGTCAGCCGACACCATTTTTACCATACCAATATCCATTTTTACGCTGATGACACACTGTTAGAGATGCGCCATCATCAGACCTAAGAATAGTCAACTCTTTAAATAACTGCGTCTCACTCTGTCACATGAAAAAAAAAAAAACTTCCTTCAGTTAAATTGAACAAAAAACTGAAGGCATTGCAGATTCTGCCATCTACTGGCTCCCTGTGGCAACATGTCAGGCCGACTCACTGGAATCATTTTATCTGGTTTGAGTTGAACAACACAGAGGCATTTGTACGTGATAGTATTTCATCCCAGCTGATCCACTTTAATAGTCTTTACTTGCCTGATTTTAAAAAGCAATGGATCAGCTACAGACACCAAAACTCAATTGCTAGTGTTTTAACTACAACTAAGAAATATGATCATGTCCCTACCATTTTAGCTTTGTCACACACTGGCTCCCAGTCTGTTTTAGAATTTAAGATTGTAGTGATTACTTTTCGGGCTCTCGGTTTCTGCCCGTCATACTGTATATAGCTGACTTTTAGTACCACATGTGCCTGTGTTTATGTTTTTAAATTGTATTTCTGCCTTTATACACTCTATTGGTTTTTACGTAGGGAATTATTTACATCCTGGCTAACACGGTTTTGAGCAGTGACTCACTTGGACATGAATGCTCCGCTCTCACAGCGTAACCGTGCAGCCTCTGGAAACAACAGCTCTGGGCTGTAAAGAACATCCACCAGCACAGAAAATTCTGCCTGAACCTTTGGGCTGAACTGCTCCTCCAGACAGGACACGACGCCCTGTACACACACACACACACACAAAGAGGATCAATGTCATGACCTGGAGAAAAAACAGAGACATAACCACGAAATAAGCTCAAAAACTCATGCTACAAATTGTAGCCATGCTGTGAATGGCTGCAGCATCTTAGTCCATGCACCTGCAGCTTCTCAATGATGTTCTTGTAATCGGGGCCGCCCAGTGGCTCCTTGCGTGGTCGTGTACGAGCAGAGATCCTCCAATCCTTGGCTGCCCGCTGCACCATGTTGCTGTGGACCTTGAGAGACAAAGTGTTTACTTGACTGTCCAGGTCCACTGGGATGGCTATGGCCCGTGCTTTAGCTGTGGAAGACCATAAAAAAGGCAAATGACAGCGTTTTATTTATTTATTTATTTTTTATATTCAGAGGGAAAACAGAGCCAAGACACCTAAAAACTGATTGGACAATGCTTCAAAAAAAAAGCTTAATCAAAAGTGTTTTTACTTGAAGTCATTAAATGTTTTTTGTCTATCTAAGAGCAACACTCACCCACATCAGCCAGTGTTTTGATACAGCTCTCAATATTAGCTTTCTGAGCTGAGTTGATCCAGATGCAGTTATAGATCCTAAAAGACGACTGAAGCAGCTTGATGAAAATAGACTGGTTTGTCTGTAAACAAAGAGGGAGATTGAGTGTTTTTAGGTGCATCGAAAAGTGTCAAAAATCATTTATGCATTTATTCAAGGTTTGGATGTGCCATGAATGGGCCTCCCTCTGTGAACCTGAGGGTCACAGGAGGAAAACATTACCTGAAGGTTGGAGTGGTTGACAGAGAAAGGTGAACTGAAGAAACTCTTGATAATGGCCATCACTATCTCTGTCACGTACTTCTCCAGGGCCAGATCAGCATGGTTACGGTCTGTTGTTGTGTTGCATACCTTAAAAGCAAACATCCACAAATCACATCAGTTTTAAATACACTTGCATTTTGTGAAAAGATTTAACTTACAAACAAGGCCGTGTGTATGTACTGTGTCATTAGTAAAACATCTGGCATACATTTTAGACCTTATTAACAGAAACTTACACTGGACATGTCCACCAGGAAGTTGTCAAATAGTTTCCAGATGTGGTTGGAGGTGTAGATCTCCTTCATTTCCACCTCAGTGTCCACGTAGCAGTGATTCACAAAGTTCACATAAGCTGTTTTCACCTAAACATGAAGGAAGTGACGCTCGATTAGCCAAACATTGTAGAACATTTTGAACACAATCCTATTATATTTCAAGCTATGTTATCACTTGCTATGTTATCATTTTCCAGTAAAACTGTTGAGCGAGTGTCATAGTCATCATCACATTTTATTATCCCACAAGGAGAAATTTGGAAAAGAAAAAGGAAACATCATCGAAAAAGACCAGTACTTCATACAACATGATACAAATCAAAGGAGAAAAAACAAAAAAACATTATATAGGATAACTTCTTATTATGACCTAGCCTAGGCAAAAACCTTCATTAATTTCTAAAATGCTGATTGAAATCAGCTGAATGTCGCCATTACATAACCATCTGAGGGGGGTGAATCCATAAGAACACGACAGATAAATGTCAAAGAATATAAAGAATACAATGATTGAAAGCCAATTATATTATAAGAGTGCAGTCTTTACATTTCAACATGGCAATAATTTTGATATGTGGAGGAAATACTAGGAATACACCGAAAATTCAACCACTGAAACTGACCAAAAAGCCATTTTCGATTTCAACCGAAAGACTTTTATTACCAAAACAAAAATGATGTTGTGATGACTTATGCGAGAACTGCAGCCAACACGGGCCTGTCTATTCTCACTTCGAGTCTGTCCAAGATTAGTTTGGAACACCAATAAAACGATTCCAACAAGATGCGAGTACACGGTGGAACAGCACCTATTAAATGCTGGAAAGTCTCTTTGCGCAAAAGCGAAACTTGGCTGCAAACAGCGCAGATTATTAACTTCCTGCGACATTCACATCACACCGGAGAACATTCTCTCTCTTTGAGCAGTTAACTAAAGAGATCGGCTCATCTGATGCATCTGTTATTCCCTTAATTACAGCGCTAAACACAAAGATTGAGACCACGGGGTGAAAACAATGAAAAGTGCGCTACTAGGATCCACTCCGATCCCCTGCACTTCATCAGGACTGTACTCGATCCTCGTCATAAAGATCATTATTTGGATGTGGGAATAAAGCTGCGCGTAGAGAAATTATCCAGTCTGCCTTGGATAAGAAGAGACCGCTTGGAGACGGAGGACCGCATATCGCTGGAGCAGTGTAAAGAAGAAAAATGGCCATCTGTCTTCACCAGATGAGGGGCACGCTCTATAATATAATATACTATAATTGCAATGCATCGACTTTAGTGAGGTAAGTACCCGCAGTCCCAAACATAACAACAAAATTAGATACCAAAAAAAACAATGGTACAGAATAATTTTGTACCAATGTTTTTTTGGTATCTAAAAAGAATATAAATTATTATACAATTATTGGCATAATAATTTCTTTCTGTGTTTCGGTTTCAGCCAACCATTTTCATTTTGGTGCATCCCTTGGTAATACTATAGTGATTGCATCCAATTCCAAAAACACTTTTGCAGTGATACCTATAACTGTTCAAGTAAAAGCTTGGTAATGAGAATTACTATAGGCTACCATCAATATAATACCATCACATTCAATTTGTGATTAAAATTGATAATTAATGTTGAATTTCATCCACCCTCATATTTTTGCAATTTTAGGGTTGATAATTACTATAGAAATAAGTTGGTATTAACTTTTCCTTCCTATGATTTCTTTTTTTTAACTATACTATTAATGTTGTTACTGTACCGTAATGGGACCAGAATGGGCAATTATAGTTATAAAAGTGCAAAAAGCATGGATTTAATTGCTGTGCATTTACACTACCTCTGGTATACAGTTGACATCATTGACAACTTTGACTATGTCGTCCAGTGGCAGCAGGGAGTTGCATTTCAGCTCAGTGTAGACGTTCTTGCCCTCGGTGCAGGCAGCCAGCAGCTCCACCAGCGTGTTGTGATAGGCCAACGATCCGTCCTCATCTGTCCGCTCGCGCTCAGAGCCCATCATCTGCAGCAACACCGGGAACGAGGAGCGGTCGTTGTAGAACACCAGCACGTCCTCGCCTCCGTTCACCAGCTGGACACACAGAGGAGGAACCCAGAGATGTTAGACGTGAATTCAAGGTTTCACTGGGATCCTGCCACCATCACTATCACATATAGTTGATATAAAGAACTCAGTTATTTGCTTCCATTGGCTAATATTCCTTAACCATGACAAATACCAGCATGTGCTACAAAGAGTTTTTAAAAGCATTGGGAAAAAAAATCCTGATCCTGATTTATTGTAATGTATCATGTTGCATTCAATTCACCTGGAAAAAAGCTTTTTTTCAAGATCATTTTCAAGATTTTTTTTCAAAACACAAAACAAAGCATAACTAGATTAACAAAATAAAAGTGACATATTTGCTTCACTCAAATAGAGGTCTAGATGTTTAAGTATCAGATAAAAATAAATAAATAAATAAATAAAAAGTATCTTTTTTTAATTTACATATTAAGTGCATTATCAAATGTTTTATATTGCACAATAAGGATGTACTGTATGTGTGCTTCTAACCACTGCCGTTCAGCAAAAATTGACTTAGTGACTTCACCGAGATAAGCAGTAGGCAGAGAACAATGTAAAGCACTGGTCATCACAAAAGAAGGACAAGAAGGCAAAGGTGGATGATGTAAACAAAGAACAGCTGTACATTATTATGGTAATGTTTGCTTTCACGCTAAATCAAGGATGTTGTCGTTTCTTCATCAATCCACACATTCCTTAAATGTGGTTGGCCAGAGGTTAAAATACAAATAAACCGTCGAGTGCGTTCTCACCTCGGTCATTACTTTGTCCTGACATTTCTTCACATACTTCCCATCAGCTTTCACAATGGTCTGCAAGAACCTGAGGTACTGCACGTGTCGTCCGTGCGTTTCAATGCAGTGGACAAAGTGATGAACCACTCGGTCGCTGATTTCATTGCACAGCTGGTAGTTGTTCATGAAGATGTGACGCATCGTCTCAGCTTCCAGCAACTGGTGCGGGGGAAAAAAAGAGGCCAGAATTCAGACAGAGACAGAAGATTGGATTCATTTTCACAGAATATTGATTCCTTTGTGTGACAGAGAAACGACAACAAAGAAAACAGTCTGAGACGTCATATTACTTTTTCTACTGACAGGCTGTTGTTTTGGACCCTGTATTTTTCATTATTGATATAATTCTGCAGATGCCTCTATACACTGCACTAGAGAAAAGGGCATTTGTTAAAGTTGGACAAGTCAGCTGTAAATAACTTTTAGTACTTAGTGTGACATAAAACTGACAAAATAAACACAGATTTTCAAATGAAAAAACAAATGATAATTAAATGATACCTCATTATAATTTAGCAAATACACTTTATAAGTCTATATCTTTTGAAAATGTGAGATTCAGGCAAGGTTAGCAAACAGTCTCTCACATCTTCAGTGGACATTTAACACATATAATATTGTTATAATCTATTATTGCCGCCTTTTAATTACCGCTCATCGTGTGATAATTCGTTCCTTCTGCTCTAAATCAGACACACATTCACTTTCAATCTCTGCCTGACACTGAATTGCAAAAATGTATTAAATAGGTTCAATGTTTACACAATAAATGGACAGAGGGCCAGTTGCGTATGTGTTTGAACACAGTGTCACACGGAGAAATGTGTTTTGTTTTCTCAAAGGTGGCAAGGACATTTCATACTTAACGAGAGACACTAAAGTGCTGAACTCCTAGGGAGCTGAACTCCTAGGGAATGACAACATTTCTGCATTAACCTCTTCTTCACGGTTGACTTTCAAGAAATACAAGCAGAAATGTTGTCTTACCTTTGCTGTTTATCAAAACAAGTTATTTCCACCAGAACAAAACCACTTCTAATGAAGAACTAAACTTTTCAGCATGCTTTGGGAACAAATCCCGGTCTGATTGATCATTACAGAACGGCATTAGATCGTTCTGATAAGAGAAGGACGAATGTCCGCACAAATGCGTCATATGCATTTATGTCCTTTTGACTCACTAATGAAGTGAATCACATGCATTTGGATACCGGGGTCTGATTCTACCGGTTTAAAACGAGCTGTCAATCACCCTAATTGACCAAGGTAAGCCAGAGCTATGGCGCTGCGTAACTGAAGATGCTACAGAGCCACAGAGTTGTTATTACGCACCGCACAGGGAGCATCGATTTACAGCGATACATCATACTTTTTTTAAATGGGTTTTTAATAATTTGGTACCTAAGAAATATCTGTACCAAAAGGGATAACACCTAGACATCACTTTACTAAAACCTCTGTAATTTCACTCTGCTTCATTTCAGCAGCATCAGACTTTGCACAGCTCATGTCCACATGTTGTTACATGACATCCATGTGTTTTTAAGCTCCTACTGCATATTTTAAAGGTGATATTTGATTTAAAATGCAATATTTTTTTAGGCGAGAGAAAAAAATCCTTCAGTTATGCTGTGTTCCAAGTGCATTTACACTAAACTAAACTAAACTTACACCTCTGGTGGAATCTCACAAGTGTTATCTTTATTTTGATACCAAGATAATCCACATAGAGCTTGTAACTGCAGAGATTTACTGTATTTAGTTTGGGCATGTCATTTTAGAGCAGGGACTCCAAAAAGAGGGTCAGGGAAGAAGAGGTTAACCACGTCTACTTCAAATTTCTGGCACCACGCAAGAAAAAAGCTCTGCACAGATTCACAGATTTATTGAAGCGGTTACAGCGTAACAACTGTATATACTGTGAAGATATTTCTTAACCCTCAGTCAGTCTTTAGCTTTAATTAATATCATTTATTATAAACATCCTTAGGACCACACAGTGGAGCGCGTGGCTAGCACTATAAGAAGATTGCCAGACCCCTCTGTGTGGAGTGTGCATGTCCTCCCTGTGTGTGTGCACACAACCAGGAGAAATTGTGTGTGTGTAATTTCTCCTGGCTGTGCGGTTTCCTGCCACAGTCCAAAAGGTTAATTGAACACTTGAAGTTGACCGTGGGTGTGAACGTGAGAGTGAATGGTTGTTCGTCTCTATATATTTGCCCTGCGTTGGCCTGGCGACCAGGGTCCAGGGTGTACCCCACCTTTCGCCCTATGTCAGATTAGCTCCTGCAGGCCCATGAGCTTCATGGGGAGGACAAAGCGGTAAGCATTCAATGAATGAATGAATGAATGAATGAATGAATGAATGAATGAACATCCTTGCCTGTAAGAAGCTTGGTGGAGTTGGTGCAAACTAGTTTGTTTAGAATCAGCTGTTTATCGTCTGACAAAATGTTCTTCTCATACGACCCCACAGCAGCACAGTGCATTAAAAAAAAAAGTAGAAGCTCAGCTTCAATTGATTATGTGACGGCACAGCGTAGATTTTTTTCACTGCAGTGGCAGTGGCGAGGTGGTGATTAGATAAATGTGGCAAAATCGTCTCTTACAGGGAAGCTCAGATTCTTTGGGAGCCGATGCAGGATGATTGGAGGAACTGTCTGAAAGTGTAGAAATATACAGGACACTAGAGCCTTTTCTGTCTCTTGGGATTTTGACTTTTGGAAGTGAAGTCTAGTAACAAACAGCAGCCCGTTGTGTGTTATTTGTTTGGCGATATAGCCCAATTTCCATTTGTACATATTATACACTGTAAATAAAACCAGTATTATTATAGTATTTTCTGGTTTCAGATTTACATAATTATCGCATTTCCCTGTTCCAGTTGTTTGTTTGTTCATTAATTTTTATCCTTGGTTTGGTCATTTGGGGACACACTAAAGGAACGGAGGGCAGAATTTATGTATAAATAACTGGGCCAGAAATGAACTTCCACCATTTCTGTCTTGATGTAGCGTATGTGCTCCTAGAGGCCAAATCAAATTAATTCCTTTAATTTAACTCATCACAGACTCCAATGTTTTTTCAAAATTACCAAACATATATTATGTGTTTACACCTGCTGGACACAAATTTCAAACTCCTTATTGACAATTACCTTTTGTTGCGCCACATTTATCCGTCTATAAATCCAACCACTGGCATATTTCTATCTGCAAAGCCACTTTGGGTTTATAACCTCCTAAATAGGCTCCTTCATTCTTCTTATAAATGGTGGACATTAATGCCTTAACTGCCAGGATTTATTTTTATTACATGTTCCACAACTCTGGACTAAATAAGGAAGTTCCACTTTGCTGTTCCATGTGCTTGGAATCTTTTGTAATAATGTTTTTTTTTATTTTGTCCGTCTGTCACGCCATTAAATGCACTGCTGCACGCCTTGTCCCAGAACCCTCTTTGCAGACTTTCCTGATTAAATAACGGTTACAGTAATAATAAAAATAAAATGTGAAAAGAGAGGACAGTGATGGGAAAGTGAGTGACGTACCCCTGGAGTGAGGAAAAGGTTAAGGTGCTTGTGCAGCAGAACTTGGTTCTGAGGATTTCCTCTGCAGAAGTTCTGCAGAAACGTATGAGCCAGGGTCATGATCTCGTTCATCTTCTCATCACTCTGTTCAAAGGCAGAACCAAACAGAAAAAAACATAAAGGTGATTAAATATCAGACATCAAGAAATATAAAATCATCATTAAAGCCATCATTTTGTTGGCTGTTGTTTTTTTTGTGGTGGTATTAACTTTTTTGCATATATACACGAGACATTGAAAAAGGTGTTAATACATGCTTAATGATTACTAATAAAGGGCTAGTATGCTACTTATATACATTAGTAAGCACCTAGTTAATGGCGAATGTGTGTTCCCTAATCTAAAGTGTTATTATCAATGTAATGTTGCCCAAAAGGGTTTGCTCTGGTTTGTTAGCCACCCTCATCTCAATCTCTTTCCACTTAGAGTTAAGGGTGAATTCCAATTCCTTGCTTAACCCTTAATCTTAACCCTCAATCTCAAAAATGTGCGCTCCCTCTAGTGCAAGTGCTGTCCCGATTCTCAGAAAAGTTAAGTTATGGGGCGAGTTTAAGGGCTCTATCGCCCCTCAATATTGAGGTTTTCCGAGACCACCCTTGGGCGCAAGGGCTACCCAGAATGCGTTGCGTGTTTTCACATAAGAAAGATGGCGTCGAAAGCAGTGAAACGAGTGCGATACAAATTAAGTATTTTCTTTGTTAATAGAGATATAAAAATGATGAAAACCATTGTATTATCTTAGTTTATGCCCATATTATGGATTATTTTTATTTTTTACGATCTTTTGTCAATAGCCGGCCGGTGCGGACAAGTGATCGTTAGCTATCGTTTACCCTTCAATAAGTCGTGGTGTGTGGTAACTGTCAGCTGAATATGTCCGTGGTTGTGGTATTTGTATGAGTATCATCTTATAACTAACTGACAAACTAATAACTTGACTGAAATAAAAGAATAAATAAATAATCCTGACGTAAATGTGTTCTTCTTCTTCTTTTTTGGAGTTGACAGACTGGACGCAGCTTTCGCGTTATTCTGCCCCCTACAGTCTGAAGACGTATCTGCATTTAAGGGGTGTCCCATTTCTAAGTGACAAAATAACCCTCAACACTTGGTTTTGAGGGCCAGTTAAGATTAAGGGTTGAGCTTGAGGGTTAAGATTGAGGGTTAAGATAGGAATTGGAATTGGCCCTTAAAATGCTTGTCACATCACTAACTATTGGTCCAAGCTGTGCCGCCTCATAATAATCCCTTGCCATACCCCCCCCCCATGGTAAGGCTTGTATCAGGTCTTTCTAAATATATTATTATGTCGTCTGCAAACATACTTGTTACATGTTTTTGTTCTTTAATATATATATTCCCTTTATTTCCTCACACAGTCTTGTAGACATTGTAAGGAAATTCATTTTTATTGTAGCTATAGGATTCTGGTAGATTGTATCGATGCATTTAATCCAAAACGTTCTAGTTAGATATAGAAATGTCCAATTTAGGCTATCGAAAAGCCTTTTCAGCATCAAGACTCAGCAATAATAGCCCGTGTCTCATTCATTTGTAACAAGTTTACTATTAGCAGGGTCCTTCTTATGTTATGTTATGTTATGTTATGACGTCCTGTAATAAAACATTTAGTTTGGTCCTCTTCAATTAATTCCTTCATAAAACTCTGATATCCACTTGCTATGTGTGTATCTTGTCGTCAACGTTGCGTATAGAAATGGGTCTGGAGTTGTTACAATATTCTGCGTCTTTACCCTCTTTGGGGATTGCTTCATTCCATGAGGATGACAGTTAAAGGATGAGACAAGGAGAGGGGTTAGTTCTTCTCTAACAGTTTGGTAGCACTAAGATGGAAATTTGTCCCCCCCTGGTGATTTCTTTGCCTTAAGCCTGGATACTGCTTTAGAAATTTCTTCAGGAGTTATAGGTGCTGTGAGAGCGTTGTTTTGTTTTCTCCAATAGATGGCACATCGAGCAGATTGAGAGTATAATTTTTGGTAATATTTCTACTTAATTTTGTCTTAGATGATCTGTGGAAAAGTCTCTGATGTTATACATCGTGTTAATCACTTGTTGTTTCCTAATTCTCCTTGCCGGAAGCCTAGTGGCTTTAGGGCCTGCTTCATAATAATCTTGTTCCAGAAATAAAAGGTTTTATTCGCTCCATAATCTATTTCCCCTTTAATGACCTTTATTTCATGTTGGAGTTGGGCTTTTTACCGTTTTACCTCAACTACTCAACTAAATTGAGATACTTTCCCTGCTTAAGCTTTTTTGTTTTGATGTGATGGCTAATAATTTCCCCTTTATCACCGCCTTCAATATTCAATAGTTGAATCTAATCTAATCTAATCTAATGTGTCCCACAATATAGTTGGGTTGATTTCTTATGTGTTGTTTTCATCAATGCTGTTCTTTATTTCATTTTTTAGTTTGTTCTATTGTTGTCTTACTGTTCAGTATGCTTACATACAGTTTGTATTGTTCTGCCTTTCATTCAAAAGCACATATATGTGGACTGCACTAAGATCTGCGATGTCAGCCACATAAATTTTACAGTCTTTTACGTAACGTAAATCCCAGCTGAATAAATTCTAGTTGTTGGCTGTTGTTCACCTTCTCATAGGGGATCTGCAGCAGGTCCAGCACCACAGTGTGGGCGCCCATGTTCTTCAGCAGCCTCTGCTGCTGTACACGACTCTTCTTACTGGGAAAACACAGCTTACTGAGCCGCAGCAGGATCTGCATATGAACCAGAGGGATATTTTAAAAAGTGCACAACAGCGGGACAAAAAAATATATATATACGTCTCACAAGAATAACCAGGACATGGTCCTCACCTCTTTGACAATGTTATAGTTGTTTGCCTTATTACTGTCAATCTGAGGTTTAATATCACCATCCTGTACTGGGCTCAGGACGACCTCCTGGAGAAACACACAAACAGAGAAAAACACTTTAGCTTTTGGAACCTTCACCTAATCTTTGAGACGGAGCAGCATCTGTATCCTGTCTCTAATTAATGCACATTTGTCACACTGTCAAGTGGAAAATCTCTGCATTGATCTGAACCATTACTTTCCTTTCACAACAAAAGTAAAACTAATGTCCGAGAAGCAATTCAAGTCACAGGCTTGACTGTTAAAATGGATTTAGAAGTAGCTTCCTGTTCTGACACTGCTATTCATTATAGTAGAGAACAGAGCCCTCTTATATTCCAGCAGCGTCAAATAATTTTTTTTGAAGATCCTTAATAGATATCCATGTCCAGTTGAACAACAATATCTAAAGAAAAATCCTTCCTTTGTGTTTTTTCTCTTGTTTGATATGTTTTTCTTAGTAACCACCTGAGAAAATATTGAGCTCTTGAAGTAACACCATTATCGCCTAAGTTAAAACACAGTGGTGTAAATAGGCCGCGCAAAGTCAGCTACAGACTTTTCACAGGAGCCAGATTTATTCCCAATAAGATCATTTGCTCTCGTCATCATCCTCTTCCTCATACTTCACACACTGGTATAAGGGAATTAGATGAAGATGTCGCAAGAGATGGATTGAGCATTATTTAATTTACTATTATTTTTTGGTGATTTGTTTCATTGTCTATGCTCCACTCCGATCACATATCCTGGTATATACAGTACGACAGATACAGTCTCTCGCTGGGATGCCCGAACATCGGCTCCCGACCCTTCCGCCTTGACGTGGTGCGAGAGCCAGAATGTACCAATTTCCTAGTCCTGGGGTAGGTGCAACTTTCCTACTCTGTAACCTCGAAAGAGGGGGTGGAGTTTGGATAGTCGCTAAAGGAGGATCCGGGTAACACCTACAGCCTTGCGGTCGCCACAGCCGTCTTAGCCTGCTGAGCCACTGTGGAGTGTCCCTGGGCCTAAAGAGTGAGGTTGGTTGGCGCGCACTGATCTTTACTTAAAGCAGACGGGAGCGCAGACGGGAAGGAAAGTCCTACAAGCTCTAAGAGAGACTGCTGCAGAGAAGAGAAGCCACAGGAAATGTGCTGCTGCCCAGTCATCACCTACACAGGGCTTCACATGCCCGGCCTGCAGTAGAGTGTGCAGATCAAGGATTGGGCTATAGAGCCACAGGAGAGCATGCAGAGGAGGACAACCTTCCCAGTGATCTTCAGAAGCGAAGAAACAGCCATCATCATCATCATTTCTACCAGAGGAAGCTCACGTACCACTGGTCATAAACCAGTGTCCACAGTTTGAGAACCATGGGCTTGGTAAATGCATCTTAATAAAGGCTGTGAACCTCTATAAGTGTCTGTTCTTAGCTGAAGTAGATGGAACGAAAGAAATCTCCCCTCAGGGATCAATAAAGTATTTCTGATTCAGATTCACAGACCATACAACCACCTTAGGGACAAGACGTTAAATGTCCCTCGAAGGTTCTCCACACTAGATCACATGTAAGTTGTTGAATATAAGAGGGTGACGGTGATTGCAACAAACTGGTAAAGCCCATCAGCGGATGTGAAGCACATGCCAGCAGAAGAACCACAACACTGGGTGCGTTTCTTTACATTTGACTGTGACTATCATTTAGGTTTTAATTCAGAATATCCGTCTACAGCAGGGGATTCACCACCACACACATAAAGCACCAAATGGACACTTAAAATCACATTGTATGATTGGCCGACTAGTTTATGAATAGTTATAAATATATGCACATTAGACACTGGCATTTGAGTGATATAGTATTTTGATATATATAAATGAACATTAGTGTGTATATAATATATAATTATGCAGCACTTTAGATCAGGGGTCTCAAACTGGCAGCCCCGAATCTATTCCATGTGGCCTCCCCACTTTATATCATGTTATAATGAAAACATGGCATGGAAACCTTGAAGAAGGCCGACTGGCCGAAACGTTGGTTAATAAACGTGATTAAGATTGAGACTGAGTGTGCGGCAACTAAATCATTTGGTCATAATTATCCCATTATTAAATGTATCATAGACAACATTCAATTACATATATAATACGTTTGTTAGGGCCCGAGCCGCGTCTGGAAGTGGCCGAAACGGCTCCTGGCACGAATTTTAAATACAGTTGTCCACACTATTATTGATGTAATTTAAAATAAATGTCTGTTTTTGATATGAATACATTAATTTTGCCTCATAAATAGTATTATTAAGTATACGCGTGATATCATGATGCAATATTGTGAACAGTTTAGGCCCCCCTCTAGACCGGCCCCCCTCTAGACCGGCCCCCTCTTGACCACAATAGATGTGCATTGGCCCCCAAGTCATTTGAGTTTGAGAGCCCTGCTTTAGATGCAGCCTACTGATGTTCATACAGCATTATGTTATAATGTATTAAAGTGTTACAGCATTTCATTATTATTAATCAGTTATTGGTAAATCATGTATTGGTTAAATTGTCTCCATTTCAGATCATCATTAGTGCAGCCCAGGATCCTCAGCTGTATCAGGCATTATCTTTTTACGCCCCTTCACTTGAGGAAGAAGCCGCAGCCAAAACAGAACCCTCCTTGGCAGCGGCAATAAATACACTGCTACAAAACAGAAGTATTTGCACTTTGCTTTCCAACAACTTAGATTGTCTCTAACAAACAAAGCAGCAGTTCACCTCCATCAGTCATTGAGCTGCACTGTGAAGTAACTTCCTGTGGATCCTAAATGTCACAGTCAAACTTTGCTTTTAGGAAACAATAAAACAGCACCTCGATGTTCTGCTCTTTGCCCTGCCTGGCCACCAGGTCTTCACTACTGTAGACGCCACTCTTCTCCACCCACAGTTCCGACTTCTCCACAGTCAGACGCAGCTGGTCCAGGTCCGTCTTAATCTGCTTGTAGTTCTCTACGTCCTGCTCCGACACCAGCAGCTGGACCTGGAGATTTGCACAGGCACACACAAACGAGCCGGATGTGAAATAGAGCAGACACAGAGCTATTGAAAGTACAAACATAATGTGTGAAAAGCAAAATCTCTGCCAAGAAGTCTCCACTTTGCGGAGCAGGGAGAGAGCCTCTCAGCGGTTTGGAACCTCCTCATCCAAAATGAAAACCACTTGACTCAGGAAGTGTCTAATGCAGCAGTTTACACACAGCCAAGTGTCTGTGAGGAACTGCTTTGTTCTAACCTGTTTGAAGGCCTGCAGCACCTCAGCTCTCTGGCTGAAGTGTTTGAAGATGAGTTGCAGTGAACCAGACACCAGCGGAGGATAGTCTTGCATGATGAGATGGATCAGAACCCTCAGAAAAGTCCGGCCACCCTCATCGTCCAGCTCCACTGCACCCGACTCTGTGCTGGAATCAGAACATGTGCACATTTGTATTTGCACAAAGCAGAAAAAATGTAGTTATAAACCCGTTTTGAAGCAACACAGCTGACCAAAGGACTGTCCAGGAAATTAACTTTTTTTGACCCTGTGAAATGTGCATTTTGGTCAATATTTCTTCAATCAGACCTTTAAATACCACATAGAATGAAGGATTGAAGGAATGAAGAAGGGAATATGGCTACCCTATAAGTTAAAGTCGTCGAAAGCGTTGAGGCAGGTCAAATAGGTAGGGTAAAGCGACACCATGAAGAGGTTTATACAGACAAACAGATGTTCACATGGAGCCAATGGAAAGAAGCAAGAGTGCAAACTTGAGCCGGAAGAGGGAAACAACCTCAACTCAACTCACTGTTGAATGAATGAATCCAATGTCGTATTGGTCAATGACTCTTGAACAATTCTACATTGGAGGGAAAAAATAGAAAAATCTCAAACATCTACAAAACAAACCCAGAAAACTCTGCCTCTTTTTCGCCTGCGATGTCATAGAGCGGTGACAATGGTCTGAAATACATCCCATTTAAAGCACTTAAAGGAAAATAAATTGCAAGCTGGTGAATATAGCTTTATTTAATAATTCATTAGTGTCTTTCTGTTATAATCAAGGGGTGGACTTGTGGACATGCATCAGTTGATTGTTGCAGTGTGTGTCACTCTCTCTGCTACAGGGTCTCTATAGTAACAGCTGTCTGTCTCAGTCATTTTCATGTTGTCAATAATACTCTATAGCTGCATAAAGCCGAGCTGTAAACATTGTTTAAATTTAAAAAAAAAATCAGCTAGAGGCACGGACAGATGGTTGCTGCAGCACCTCTCTCTCTCACACTGTTTTTCGGCGTGCATTTCAAGGAGCTGTAAGTAAATAGTCTCTATTTATACATCACTTTTCTAGTCTTGAGGAACACTCAAAGCAGCTTTACCCTACAGTTTAACCATTTACACTCACACACTTTCACCTATCACTCATTAGGGATGCACCGATCCACCTTTTTTCACTTCCGATCCGATCCCGATATCTGACTTTAGATAGCTGCCGATACTCCGATACTATTCCGATATGGATGCTCTGTTTGCTTTAATTATATTATCATTGTTTTTGTCATCATTTTGATTATAAGGCTTTAATTAACTCCTTTATACAGGCAAGTATGATATGTACGACTTTTACGTTTACAGCGACTTTACAGACCCATGGCGACACACACACACACACACACACACACACACACACAAACACGAGACACGCCTCAGTTCAGGGAGCAGTCAGGGAATCACTTGTTGAGACATTTCAGCAGACACACACACACACAGACGGATCTGAAATTTCCGATCCAACTATACAGATTTTTTCCGATCCGTCAATTACGTCTGTATTGGGACCCGATACCGATACTGGATCGGATCGGCCCCATCCCTATCACTCATACCCATTCACATGCTGCAGGCACAGCTGTCAGGAGCAAGGTGGGGTTAAGTGCCATGCCCAAGGACACGTCGGCAAGTAGCTGGGAATCGAAACCCACAACCTTTGAGTTGAAAGACGAATCGCTTTACCACTGAGATAACGTCCCAAATTGCAAATACATGATGGATTATTCCACCATGTGTTTGAGAGTTTGAAACTCAGTCAAGCTTCACCTACCTTCCAGCAAACATGCTCTCTGCTTTGGCTGCAATCTCGTCTATGTCTGGCTCATGCGCTAAAAGACAAAATAAATTCATGTCAGTTTAGTTTGACAGAGGCACTCAGCACAAGCTGAACGTCTGATCCAGAATGTGAGAAGGAAGATTCACGTCTTACGTGTCACTAGAGGCATATCAGCCACTGACACAGAGCTGTCAGTTATGCTTTTCTCCCCAAACTCTTTCTTGTAGATGGACAACAAGTATGTGATCCTGTAATCTAATCTCACGCTTAGGATGAACTAAAACAGGAAGGGGAAAAAATTAGACGGATAAAAAAAAAGGTTAAACAGCACTGTATACGTGCAGAAAGTGAAGCTCACCTGCAGGATCTCAATGATCTTTAACTTGGTGTCCATCACCATGACATCCTCGTTATCCAGCAGGAAGTGGCCTTTACTGTAGCGCAGAGAGGGAGGCGTGTCAGGGAGGCTGTGTGGCACGCCGCGACTCATCACCATCTGAGTCATCATTTCTCCAACGCCGTGGATTGTTCGCAGGACGTTATTGCCTAAAAGTGAACGTTTGGATTCCGTTATTTTTGCTCTGCTGCACTTTTGCTTCACCTACACCACCCTCTGCAGAGAGCACATCACCTCTGTCCTCCAGAACCTGGAGCTCCCCCACGTCAAACGTCTATAACCAGACCCTCACTCACACTTCACTGACCTTCTCCACAACTACACTGTGTTCACAGCCACTGCTCCCGAGGTTCTAATGTGCTCTCTACCAGGACCAAAGCACCAAACCACAGAGTGTGGAAATATACACATAATACACACATACACACACATATCCGCCATCTTTGGGGTTAGGGTTGATAACTGTTATATCTAGTCCAACACAGCTGATTAAAAATGTTGTTTCTGCATAGTCTTGGTGTTTTAATTACACCACTTCTTCTGTCCTGTTCAATTACCTCACTTCTACGTTTAGATAACTTCATAAAAAATAAAAAATAAAGCCACTGTTTTAAAAGCTGTATTTACAGGGTCTCTGCAGGTTTCAACAAGTCAAATTTTAGACTTTTTAAGACTTTTTTAAGAACATAATGAATACAATTTAAGACCCATTTCAAATCCATACTGGCAAAAAAGTACAAAAGACATGAAGGAAAATTGGAGCTACAAATTGTTGAACTTGCAATTCGGCTTAAGCTGTGGGCTTTCATTAAGTTTTCTCCACTGCTATGCTAAGCTGAAACACACTGCGGCGTGCGTGCATAGCACACTAGCTAGTGGTGCTCGATAAATTCTCACCGGGGAACACAGGTGGCCTACTTTAGTTCCGTGTAGTAGTTCTGTTATCGCATCCTCAAAAACAGAAACATATCAAAGCGAGACTGAAGTTAATGCACGTTTTAAATAAAAGTAACGTTAATAGATTTTTAAGACCTTTTAAAATTGTATTTAAAACCTTTTATGAGATTTTAGGAGACATTTTAAGGCCTTAAATTCTAATTATTGGATTTAAGACTTTTTAAGACTTTTTAAGACCCCGCGGATACCCTGATTTAAAACGTAAATCCAAGTTTGCCCGCAGCAAGGTAATTCACTTTTACTGTGTAACTGCACTGACCAGCCTCCGGACTCTTGTTGAGCTTGTTCATGAAGGTGAGCGGGTGCTGGACAATATCCAGAATGGCCAGCAGGGTGCGTGTTAGACGGAGCAGCTCACTAAAGCTGTAGAAACCAAAGTAAACCAGGTTACGAGCCAGATTCACCACCTGGAAGAGAGAAGTGAGTCAAGCTCATGATGAGGAACACATAAAAACAGTGAAGTAACTTTTTTTTTCTTCCTCAATAACATACATATCCTCTTCTATTGTGGCTTGTTCCCTATATGAGTTTTTGTTGTTTCATTTGCGCTCTGTGCTTCTTCATTTTTTCATCAAATCTTGCTGCTGCTCAACGTTCTGCATGTTTGACAAAAATATACTGTACAGATGAGCCACGTTGACTTTATTTTACCTCTAGTGTCAGTTCATTCTTGTCTTTATCTCCAAATGGAAAATGTTGGCTGACCACATCTTTGAGGTACTCTTCCACAAACTCCATGGTGGGAGCAAACTTCCTCTTCATCTCCTCCCTTGAGGTGTCAGTGGACTCGTACTCGAAACTGAACAAATGACAAATAACCACATTCTGCATTAGGTCACTCCAAAAGTACCACAGACAAGCCGTGATCGCTCACATACACAACATGTAGACACTCACTCATGTTTAGTGATTTTGGAGGGGATCTCAGTCCAGAGGCGAGCGTAGCGCACGGGCACCACGGCTTCCTGTGGGTCACGGTCTACATGCATGTGCAGCATGAGGCGGCAGAAGGAGGCTCTGAGGTTGAAGGGCAAGCAGTCGTCGAACATGCAGCGCAGGATAAGATCCACGGGAAGCTGACAGGAAATCTGATTGATGGCCAGGTACTGACGGTCCAGACACATTTTAGCAAAAAGGTTCAGCTGGTATCTGCAGAGGTAAACACACGGAAATACATTTTGTTGCAAGGTATGCTAATAATACTTTTTTCTAAGCTGTTTAACTGTATCCCAGAGCCCTTTGAAGGCAAAGCCTTTCAACCTGGGCTCTATGTTTATAAATGCGGGTGTGTAAGTGAATCATATCTAGTCCAGTGGATCTGTTCAGCAATGGCTACAGTATCATCTGTAACGTCTGTATTTTTATAGCACATTTCTAGGCTTGATGACCACTCAAAGCTGCTTTATGCTGCAGTTTTGCCATTAACCCATTCACATTGGGAGCAACATGAGGTAAAGGGTGAATTCCAATTCCTTGCTTAACCCTCAATCTTAACCCTCAATCTCAAAAATGTGCGCTCCCTCTAGTGCAAGTGCTGTCCCGATTCTCAGAAAAATTAAGTTGAGGGCCGAGTTTAAGGGCTGTATCGCCCTCAATATTGAGATTTTCCGAGACCACCCTTGGGAGCAAGGGCTACCCAGAATGCATTGCATGTTTTCACAAAAGAAAGATGGCGTCGAAAGGAGCGAAGCGAGTACGCTACAAATTAAGTATTTTCTTTGTTAATAGTCCATATTATGGATTACTGACGTCATTGTTGCGTAACTTTTACGATCTTTTGTCAATAGCCGGCCGGTGCGCACACGCGATCGTTTGCTATGGTTTACTTTTCAATAAGTATCAATGAGTATCATCTTATAACTAACTGACAACCTGATAACTTGACTGACAAACGGATCGTAATAAATAATCGTGACATAAATGTGTTTTTCTTCTTCTTTTTTGGAGTTGACAGACTGGACGCAGCTTTCGCGTTATTCTGCCCCCTACAGTCTGAAGACGTATCTGCATTTAAGGGGTGTCCCATTTCTAAGTGACAAAATAACCCTCAACACTTGGTTTTGAGTGGAGGCGGGACTTCCGCTACAAGTAAAGCGACGCTTGATTTGTTATCTCGCGTTTGTCTATATAGGCTCCAGTAGAAACATGGCGTCGTGGCAATGCAGTAGCGGCCCGCGACCATGTTATTTTACATGACTTTCTGAAACACTACGAAAATGAAACAAAGAATATTATACAGCGACTAGACAATGCAGGAGCACATAATATGTATAAAAAAGTGGATTTTGGGTCATATAAATCCATAAATACTACACAGTGTCCCTTTAACAGAGGAGTCTGGTGTATTTAGGGACAGCACCGCTGAACCCCACGTCGATTAGGTACTTTTTTGTAGCTGAAATGCAACCAAACCGTGCTGTGCTGTGGCGAGGAGAGCCGGTGGAAATACGCCATTAGTGAATAAAACATAGGATGTCAAAGTTGCCCCCATAAGATTACATTACAGCCATTGCCTCCAGTTCCATTAAACCACTTCTAAAGGTTTTTGTGAGTAGATCCCAGGTTCAAAAGTCATGAATTACCCTTTAACAGCTGGAAAAAAAAAACACTGTAAGTGCACATGGGTGCCCGCATTGGGAAAGTGGCTTAGCACACTGGTGGAACTGAAAGCATGAGTTCCACTGTCACCTGTAGTAAGTGACGATGTCTACATCCATCTTGTGGTTGCCCTTAGCATCCTGGGCCAGGTGACGGATGGTTTTGCCATGGGGCTCCTTATTGCTGTCAATCCAGTAGAGCCAAACCTCCTCCTCCTCCACCTCCTCCTGCATCAGAGAGGTCTCCAGGGTGTTCTCAGTGTTAGAGATGAGTCTGGGGGATGAGGTAGGAGGCCAAGAGTGTGACATAAAGCTGTAACAAGGCAAAACTGCACACATCACACTGTGTTCTGATATAGAGCTGCTGCTGCTGGAAATATCTATTTCACGAGCCACGCTGGAGGAGGCGGCAATCTGACACGCCGCGGAGAATATGAACATGTTTAAACACGTTGTAAAAAAGCGTGTGAAATGTGACAGGAGCGGCCAGAATGATTTTCAAATGCAGATATTACTGTCAAGAGTGTGACTCACTTGGTCTGGATGAGGATGTCTGCATTGGTGGGGTTGAGCATGAATTTACAGATAAGCTCCTGCGTGACAGGGATGGCCGTCTTGTTGGACACGCAGAGATCGGAGAGATAATCCAAGAATCTGAAGGAGCAGAGCACATATGAAATGCCACGCTTAACGAAAGCTTCGGCACAGAGAGACGCACACACTCGATCGTGCACTTATAGGTTTGTGTGTGCCACAGTTTATTCTATAACATACATATTAAAGGTCCCATATTATACCCTATTAACCCAAGTTAAACTAGTTCCTGATGCCCTAATGAACATGTCTGTGTCATGCTTTAGTCAAAATATCATAAGGATGAAGCACAATAGCGCGCGGCGTGTATGTAAATTCCTATGCTAGAAAAAGACCTTGAATGCACCAGTGTTACTGCGGCTGCAAGTGACGTGTGTGGATCAATAATGAGGAGAGAACGTGGAAACACGACAGACAGGCAGCCTTTGGTTGAGAAGAAATGTAGGACATCTACATCTTTCTGCAGTGCTTTCAAACGCGTCCTCTTCATATTATTAATTTAGGATTATTAATTTGTTCCCTCGCATGATCTGATCTTCAGGGTTTGTACGTGACTGACCTGGGTTCTCTGTTGCGCCTCAGCAGACTCACAAAAGTCTCGATCTCTTTAGCTGTGATGTGTTTTTCCAGAAGCTTGCGGTTGTTGTGCAGCAGGGCGGTGATCGTGTCCTCAGCCAGGATCTCATACCCGATCTGGGACTGCATGATCGAGAACTTTTTGGCTATGTATTCCTATGTGGAAAAAGATACACCTGGGTTTTAAACTCTGAAAAGGTTCCAGTATCCAGAGTTCAATGAACCCACGGGTTCACCTGAGAGCACACTGTTGAATAAAGGTTCATTATTTTGATCATAAAATGATAAAAACTTTTTGACAAGCACCCTTAAAATGTATGAAATGCCCAAGTGAGTCGACTTCATTTGCATCACATGCACAAAAATCCTAATATATGTAATTTGGTATCAAAGCCATGAATACATTTTCAATTTTTTAAAGGTGACATCAACAAAAGACCTCTTTACAAGTTATTACAGAATACAGAATGTTGCCATACAATTAGTTGGCCTTTCATGGTCCTATGGCTTGTCAGCCAGTTATCATTGATTATGCTATTTATTTCAGTGTTTTTATAGTTCCACATCAGATTTACATTTTTCATACTTTTCATAAAGTGTCATTTGTTGAGCTGACAGCGTGTGAAGGGATTGTGAAAAAAAAAATCAGGAACATAAACGTCCAGTGTGAAGATTTTAGAAAGTTTTATTGGCAGAATTACCCATAAGTGTATAATCCATTTTGAGCAGAGGTTTACTTGACATGGATGAGTAGAGAAGGTACTGTTTGTTGCAATCTATAGTCTCACCATTAGATGTCACTAAGTCTTACACAATGGACTTTTAAAAATGGATTATTCTGGTTAAGTTAAATGTGCGCTCCCTCTAGTGCAAGTGCTGTCCCGATTCTCAGAAAAATTAAGTTGAGGGGCGAGTTTAAGGGCTGTATCGCCCTCAATATTGAGATTTTCCGATGACCACCCTTGGGAGCAAGGGCTACCCAGAATGCATTGCGTGTTTTCACATAAGAAAGATGGCGTCGAAAGCCGCGAAGCGAGTGCGATACAAATGAAGTATTTTCTTTGTTAATAGAGGTATAACAATGATGAAAGCCATTGTAATATCTTAGTTTAGGCCCATATTATGGATTACTGACGTCATTGTCGCATAACATTTATTTTACGATCTTTTGTCAATAGCCGGCCGGTGCGGACAAGTGATCGTTTACTATCGTTTACCCTTCATTAAGCCGTGGTGTGTGGTAACTGTCAGCTGAATATGTCCGTGGTTGTGGTATTTGTATGAGTATCATCTTATAACTAACTGACAACCTAATAACTTGACTGAAATAAAATAATAAATAAATAATCCTGACGTAAATGTGTTCTTCTTCTTTTTTTGGAGTTGACAGACTGGATGCAGCTTTCGCGTTATTCTGCCCCCTACAGTCTGAAGACGTATCTGCATTTAAGGGGTGTCCCATTTCTAAATGACAAAATAACCCTCAACACTTGGTTTTGAGGGCCAGTTAAGATAAGGGTTGAGCTTGAGGGTTAAGATTGAGGGTTGGAATTGGAATTGGCCCTTAATCCCCACAAAAAGGTAGCTGAACACCAGTTAAGTTCTTTGAATGCGAATCTACTGACTGTTTATTAGGTTTTCTAGAAACACAGGCAGAATATTCCTTTATTATGTAGCCAGCAAACAGCATTACCCACTGGTTGTCCTTGCCCAAGGAAAACTATAGCACTAATGCCAATGACCTTGTGTGAGAGAAACTTTGCGGCGCTCGTTATTTATCTCGTTGTAAATTATTCCTGTCGATCCACTGGTGAATCAAAAGACTGTTTGAGCACCGCTCAGGTTTCTTGATTACAAAATTACTACAGCTGTGATCCCTGCATAGATTTCCCAAGTCACGTTGACAGAATCTAGATTTATAAGCCACCTCCTGATCCCTTGAAAACCAGCATCAGCATCCTGCTGATAATGACAATATAAAAGTAAGTGTTCAACCAGAACTATACAACACAGCACAAACTATTTCTACACTAATTTAACAGCATTGGAGTCATTGTGATGGTTAAATGGCTTGTTGAGGGGAGACTGGGGGCTGTCTCCACTCCCCCTACTGTCTGTCAGTGGAAAATCAAGGAGTCCTCAGAATAAGAAGGTCTTGAGAAGTCTTGCTGGAAACACAAACAGCGGCACTACCCATACACCCCCTAGCCAGGTACTGACTATAAGGCCGAGGCAGCGATAGTGTTATTTTAGAAAATGGAAGCAAGAAAGAGGAAACAACTGTATGAGCAAGGGCCACACACGAGCAAACACGAGACCTGTATACAAAGTGTCCAGAGAGGGCAATAAAAGTATTGAAAGATGTTATTTTGAGGTTTTAAGTCATCACTATGTAGGTACAGTGAGGTCACAGGTTCTGATGGCGATGCATCCAGAAGCCAGCAAGAAATGAAAAGCATGCAAAAAGGATGCCGAGCGGCAGGGAGATGACTCCACGGCTTGTGTACACCGGCTACATTGAAAAGAAATGCACATGGCCAGGAGAGGGGAAGGGATAAGGAGGAGGAGTGTCAGTGCTAGGTTTTTACGACAGTGAGGATAAAGCAGTAGATGATGGATGGATGTTTACGGTGATCGTCATGGGTCATCGAAATTACTCAGAAACTGTGAGGGGAACTCCATAGATTTAAAAGGCGAAAATCAATTAGTCTTGCAAAGTTCTGTTTTAAGACTTGCCTGGTTCTTGCGATAGTCCTGTTGGGAATGCCGCAGCACCCTGTAGCAGAGTCTCAACATGTACTTGAAGTGAGCGTAGCGCTGGTCTCCCAAATCCTCCAGTCTCAGCATCGCGCCATCACCCTGATCTGTGAACGGTGCTTTCAAGATGCCAAAGATCTAAAAGACAAGAAACAACAAACAAAGTAATGAAGATCTACAGTCAGTTGAGAAAGCTATAACACATGTAAATCACAAATGCAAATATAAAACCATATTTTTAAGGCCTTAAAGGACAGTGTTTGCAGTTGTGTCGACCTGAGCAAGGATGTTCTGTTCCCTCATGAGTTTCTGTCTCTCTCGGTTGGGTGTAGAGGTGACGACAGATAAAACATCCTGCCCGTTGTTTGGTACCACGCACACAAAGAAAGCCAGGTCCTCCAAGAGCTTAGTCACAAACCTATTATATATAAAGCAAAAAAAAATAACGTGAAATCATAGAGAACACACGCCACCCTGTACAGCCTGTGTCATGTTCACGTCTCACGTCTCTGTACCTCCTCTCGTTCTGAGTGATGTTGCCGTACTGAAGCTTTCTCACGGTGGACTCCAAAACCTTGCTGGCGTCATTGGCGAAGTCCAAGTCCCTGACCTCCGAGAGCGGAACAGACACGATAGCAAAAGCCTCTTTGTCCTCTTTCGTGGGACAGGTGCCAATCTATTCAATGTCAACATACATTTTACAATAATGTACAGAAATAATAATAGACATAGTGTTTTAACACCATCTGGAGCAGAGTGTGTCCGTGTGTGTGTGTTCAGACCTTTAGCATAACAGGTCGTTCCTCTTCTGCATCGATGGAGACGTTGGTGCTGGTTACCCAAGTGTTTGTGCACAGATGCCTGAGCCTCACATAGGAGTTCCTAAAGGACAAAACAAATCACTTATTAACAGATAAATGACAGTTGATTATACAAGTCTCTGCTGCTGTTATCATTATTAGCGCGTTTTGTGTTTCGTGGCGAGCCCTCAAAATTCGCCAAAGTTCCAATGGCTGCCGTTTTCACGCTCTTTTGAATCCGAGAAACATTCTCCAAACATTTGATCTTGGAAGGGTCTAGTGCAATTGGACGCGTTTTTCATCTTTCTAGGATAAAAGGCCTCAGATTAATACGCTCATTTATGAAACTTGCAAAACGACAAGAGATACGCCAAATCCAAGATGGCGGACTTCCTGTCGCGTTGAGGTCATGGTGTCATGAGGATTTTTTTGTTCGTCTCGGGCCGGGCAATATACCCACCGATTTTCAAGAACTTCGGCGCGACTAAACTTTTTCCAGCTCCATAGGCACTTGACCTGTGGGGGCGCTACAGAGCCATTATGCATAGGTATTTCACACAACAAAAAAATTTCGCCAGTTCTGATGTGCGTGGAAATTTTCATCCGTTTTGAAGCACGTTTAGGGGGTCAAATTCAAGATCAAAGCGGCATAATAAAAATAATAAGAATCTTTACAATTTCAATAGGTTCCTCGTCACCTTTGTGTACGAGGTCCCTAATAATACACAACACACAATACAATATTTTGTCACGCAGATGTTGTAGCACTTCTGCCTGTGACAAATGTCCCTGTGGGAGAAAGTATATTTAATTTGATATGAAGTAAATTATCCTTGTATTAATATATAATACTTTATCAATGCTAGCAGGAGGACTGACTGATAAATATCATGAAATTAAGCATCCATTTCTCCAGTGAACTGGTTCAATGTGTTGGTGAAACAACTTGATAAATTGACACAAACCTCGTCACGGTTGCTCTGATAATATCCGATAACTCCTTCCTATTTTATGATTGGTTTTTAATTAGATTCAAGTAGAATTTCTCACCAACTACAGGATACATTAATCTGGTACGGACATTCATGTTGCCCTCCAGAGGAATTATAACTCGGATTTTTAATTTAATGCCTATCATTAATGACCATATGGCTGCAAAACAGATGATATTCCCAATCAGTCTCAATTCTGCTTGGTGTTTATTATGAATTCATACATTTTTGCATCATAAGATTTTAAAATAATGTCACGATAATGGATAAAGTAAACACTAAAACATTATCCCTGCTTTTTGTTCACAGTCACATCAAGTATATTACTTGCTGCTCTTATTTCCAAAACCAAATGACTTTGCTTACTTGAGGGAAACTCACAACATACAATCACAAGTGTCATTATCTCCCCCCCCCAGAGGCAGATTTTGTTGTTGTGAAGTCGAGCGCAAAGTGACCCCCGTGGGTTACAATCACAGCAGATGCCACGTGTTGTTGTTAGTGCTGCCCCCATGTGAGTCACTGACCTGGGCACGAGGCAGTCTGCTCGCTGCAGAGTGGTGGCGTCCAGCTCAAACAGAGAGGCAATGTCGTTCCCGTGGGGAACAGAAACCAGGGTGAAAGCAATCTTCTCTGCTGCTTGATGCTTCCTCTTGGAGAACACGGTATCTGTCTCATTCTGCAGCAACACACACACACACACACACACAGGGAGAAGCAGTAGAAATGATTTGAGCGTGCAGATACGTAGCCTACTATAGATGAAAAGCATAACTTTTAAATAGAAACAAATGTCTGTTACATTCAAATTATTGTCCAACAAGTAAGTCTATCAGCTCCACATGACTCTCTCTGTGTTTCCCTGTATAGCTTTGTTTTGTTACTGTATAGCGCCACCCTGCGACTCCATCACTCTGCACACAGGAAGTCATCTCTAAATTAAAACAAGTTGAGTCCGTGTGTCTGTCTGTGACGGGCATATCTCGCTGGCCGTTAGTCAGATCGCCCTAAGACTTTGGATATGGGTTGAGCATGGCCTGATGGTGTGCATCCTTGATTTTGGAGGCTCATCAGCAGCAGCTGCGCTGTCTGGAGCGGGAAGGTGGGAGTGAAGAGGCTGTCCTCACCGTGGGTGAGACATTTTCACGCAGTTCACCGCAGAACACGGTGTTATACTGCAACAACGAGGTGTCCATTCACCAATATGCGAGCACATATTTATATTGCATTAGCATGCTACTACTTTATGGCGAACCTGTTTCCAACTACGGCTACGATTAGCATTAGCATATAATACAAACACTGTGCAACCTCATTTGGCGCAACGCAAATGTTTTCATTTTCGATTAGCATTAGCGTAGCTATATGTTGTGACTGTCACCACAACATGAGGTTGCACAGTGTATTATGTAGTTTGTATTATGTTAGCCTTTACGTTCCTTATCATGCATTAGCATAACTGAAAAATCTTCTTCAGCTCCCACTATAGGAATACATACTTCCTACGGGCACTGCACTAGTTTCTAATAATAATAATGACAAGACAGACAGAGGCAACAGCATCATTGTACTACAAAAAAGAGACAACTGCAAACAGGGTGGAGTATGACTGAAAATAAAAGTGATCTATTCAGCAGTTTGAGTGGATAAATGCTACTTTGTCCACATCTATGCTGCTGCTGTATGCAGACAAACGCTCCCTCAGTCAGGTCTGATAGTAACTCTTGACAGAGCCGGTTTTCAGATAAGGCAGCTGACAGAATGCAGTTACAAATAACAAAGAACAACAACCAAAAATCACCGCAGGTTACACACTGCAGCTTTAATTAAGTCTTTGGAAGAGAGTCTCTGTGACCCCAAAATTCAGCATGGTCAGGTTTTGTGCCAGGTTGCCATATTTCTCTGTTAATACTGACAGATGAGCTCAGCTGCTGATAAAATCCATCAGTGAGCGCAGACGGACGCGAGCCAAACTATACTGTCACAGATTCTTACACTAACGAGGCACCAGATTACGCAGAAATGATGCCAGAGAGCCACGACTTCTCTGCGTGGTGTGTTAGAAGCCGCTGTACATAAGGCACCTAGGTACAGTTTGTGCAGTGCAGATGCTACTGATAATGTAGATGGGCCAATATCCCCAATGCTGTTATGTGCAAGTCAATGGGAAGGTCCCCAGAGCTGCTGCCTCTATACGCCTCAGCCTCTCTGTCCTCCCACTCCCTCCCCTGCGCTTCCACTGGTGACTCACCCCACCAGCTTAGCACAGGCGAGCGGAGCAGAGCAGACAGCACGTCTGCCTCCCCTCCAGCCCCTCTTGCAGGGCACCCCCACACCCAGATGTTATGTAAGGAGCCCCCCGTGTGTCTAAAATTCAGCGTGTGCATAGGGAAGAGTGTGAGGCAGGGAGAGAGTTTGTGTGTGTGTGTTCCCAGCATTGCCAGAATACAAATGTGCGAGGCAGCTAAGAGCTGAGGGAAGTATCTAGATTTAGATTCAGAGTTTGGCAGAGTTTGTGTGAGAGAGAGAGAACTAGTAGTCTTGCATAACCTAAGGATGGCGAGACGGAGAAGTGTCTGGAATTGATTAAAAAAAAAACTACTGAGATAATAGCTCTTTCCACTAAAATGCTCAGTCTTCTCTTCTGTTCATCAACTCATTCTTTTTTTTTTTTTTTTTAATCAAGTGCAATCTGATTCATTTATGATGTCATTTTCTTTTCTTATGCATTTGAGATAATGATGTATAGATCTGTAAGTGTAAGTTAGCAAGACCCCACGTTATGTTCTGAAGTCAGTTAAATGTGCTTATTTGTGTGACTCACCTCTCCTTTGGTCTCCACGGTGTTCTCTTTGAATTCAGGATTCACCTAAATAGAATAGAATAGAATAGAACTTTATTTTGCAGCCGGAGCAGGACATTTTTCTTTGGGCCCATCATAAAATACACACAAACATGATTGAGAGCAATAAGAATAACACAAAATAAAAGCTAGACAAGAAAAAAATGTCTTTGAGGACCATCAGTGCATTCATCCAGACCACACTCTTAAGTGTAATTAACTGTCATGGATTTATCACAGTTATTGAATATGAGACAAAAGACCCTTTGTAGAACTGTAATCTTTGCCTTTGGAGGATTCAACGGAGTGATCATAAAAAGCCTCGATGGTGATCATCCTCTCATTATCAGTACCATCAACTATTCATCAGTGGTTCGGAAGATGTGTGACAGTGGTCATATCAGTGGGAACACTGCCACCTACAGCACATCACCTACAGTCTTGTTCACACACTGGAAAACATGTACTCTCAGGTGTTTATAAAGGAGAATCAGGCAGAAGCACCAACACAATTAAATTAAATTAAATTAAATTAAATTAAATTAAATTAAATTAAATTAAATTAAATTAAATTAAATTAAATTAAATTAAATTAAATTAAATTAAATTAAATTAAATTAAAGCAGTGACACATTTTTCAATCCGTAACTCCAAAGAAAAGTTTCAAAAAGTGTGGGGACCTTTTCTGGAATACTTTCATAATTTTAAAACTTGCTAGGGGTTGGATACCTCACATTTTGCTTTTCTGTTTTTTATTCTTATTTATTTATTTCATCAACAACACAGAGTGTAAAAATGTGCCCGATGCTTGCTTTTGGCCCATCTGTGGGTTCATGATTTGTGTATATTTACTTCTCCATCTTGTTTTACTTTATTATACTTTATCAGACTAGAACCCGACTTCCAGCTGCAAGCTGTATTACTCCAGGAATTAAGCACAATTTGTTTACTTTTTCTGTTTATTTTTTTGGGAATGTGTCTGGCTAGGTAAGGATATGTTTGGGGGTGGGGTTAGTTCTCTCACTGTGTGCTTTTGTCATGTACTGTTATTTTCTCTCGCTTTTATTGGATGTTTATGATAATTTCTCTTGTCCTATGGGTTGATTATACACTTTATAAGCTCCTGTCAACATTTTACAAGTTTATATTTGTGTGTAAATTCAATAAAAATATCTTTGAGTAAAAAAAAAAAGCAGTGACTGAAGCTGGAGAGTGAAACTCACTTCAGCTGCAAGGTAATTCCCAGTCGCCAGGTGTTTGAAGCGGAAGAGACTGTTCCACTGGCCGGCTCCGCCTCTACAGGGGTCATAGTGCACGACCTGCAACGAAAAAACACAAAATGTTAAATGATGCACAGAAAAAGCATGAGGTTTTGC
Source organism: Microchirus variegatus (assembly GCF_963457635.1). Taxonomy (NCBI): domain Eukaryota; kingdom Metazoa; phylum Chordata; class Actinopteri; order Pleuronectiformes; family Soleidae; genus Microchirus; species Microchirus variegatus. The sequence goes on from NC_139809.1 coordinate 28,826,031, forward strand.
ACATGCTGTTAATGCCGTTTGGTTTGGTCACAGGCTGTAGGAAGCAGAGCTGTAATAAAACGTCACATTTATTATTATTATTATTATTCTGTTATTACAATACATATGATTTCTCTGTTGTTCCCTGGTCCTTCAGTGTCAGTATTAATTCACAAAACCGTGGAACAAAGCATTATTTCAGCTGTTCCATGCACTGACGTCAGCTCAATCACTGCAGCGTCAGACTGAGTCAGAATGAGAGTCGTCGTCTTCTGTATGCGTTTGTCATGCTGGAGGAGCAACATGTCAACAGCTGATAGATGAAGTACATTCTGGCACACGCAGCACAGGGACAAGGGGAAATTCAATTTAGTACGAGCTGATAAAGAGGAAGACACGGTACAATGGACTGTGGATTACAGAGATAAATCACTTATGCTGTGAAGTCGAACAGACTGGCATTACGAAATATATCAAATTAAAGGGCAAACTACTGCCTTAATGTGTGTGTAATTATCCTAAATTATGATGAAAAGTGTTGAGTTAAATAAATAACATTATTATAACATCGTAACAATGTATCAACAATCTGCACAGCACAGTTATGGTCACATCCCTGTTCATCTATACTAGACTAAACATATTGCTTGTATATCCATGCTGTATATTGTACATGAATGTGACAACATTTAAGTTGAAGTTTTATATTTTTTGTTTTTCTTTACTTTATCTGAGACTTCTTTAATAACTTATCTTCTTGTTACATTGTTTGTTATGCAGAAAAGCACCAAACTAAATTCCTTGTATGTTTTAGACCTAGTTGGTGATTAGAAAGATTCAGATTCTGATCATGTCAATTTAAGCCACACCTAAGCCTCAAAATGCCTGCTTGGATTTATTTTTTGCTTATTTTAACCATTAAAGGAGCCAGAAAATGTCCTGTGAGTGAGTGCTTTTGCACATTTATCCGGAATAACTTTTAATATCTGGCAGTTATTTACAGTTTAATGCATGTTAAAATAAAGTATTTGCAATTTAAAAGGAAGGCAAACAAACTTACAGTGACAACACTGTAGTTGTACATAGACAGTAGATAACAGTAGTTAAATTAGAAATTTGAACAGGATAAAAAATAATTGAAATAACATTTGTTTGAGTTTTTGCGTACTCCTGAAACGCGTAATTAGGTGTCGTCTGCGATGCGCTCAGTGTTACCACGTTTGGTAAAATAAGAAGGGAAATACATACGACAGGAACTGGACTGACAGGACTGATTTCTTTCCATCGTACATAAAAAAGCAGATTTTAAGCAACTAGCAAAAATTAGCACCGAAGGTGTTTCAGAATGGAGTGATGTTACCATTGTTATTATTATTATTATTATCATCATTTGCCTGTTGTTTACCTCAACCTCCCACAGAGCCTTGGAGCTGGTGGCGGAGGTGGCAGACTGCCTCAGTGTGGTCCTGAGGAAAACATGCTGCTGCTTCCTGTAGTCGTCACAGGTGAGAAACTTCTCCTGCTCAGCATGAAACAGCCTCACCACGTCTCCCTGACAGAGCACACATACACAAACATGAGACTGCTGCACAATACCTGCATGTTGTTTGTTTGTTGACTGTGAAAGGAAAAAAAAAAAAAACGGAATAAAACAAAAAAAATACCCCCTTGAGAATATCTTCCTTGTAGTCGCTGAACTTCATGAACAAGGTCACCTTCCAGCTGGTGTTACAGTTGACAGCATTAACCTGCAGGATAGAGCAGAGTCTGTGACAAACATACAAATAAAAACACTTTGTCTAACCTACATAACTCATATGTTGTGCTAAATGTGCTAAATCATTATTATTGATTTATATACAGCATATATAGCTATAGTATGCCACTACATTATAAGCTGGTTATATGTAGTATATCATAATGTATATAGACCACTGTGTTGCACTTTATTATATTCATACTTGCTTTTTAATGAACCACAGTACCGTGTTGCACTTCTGGGTGAGATGCTTTCTGCATTCTGTTATGCATGCTGTTATCAGCACAATGACAATAAAGCTGAATCTAATCTAATCTAAACAGATATCACAAAGACTGCTTGAACTGCAATAAATATAGAATGCTCCTTTTGCCAGTTTTGTTTAGTCAAAAACTTTAAACAAAAGGGTAGAATTTGTATTATTTATTTTACTTTAACATTTTCTCCCAATAATATCCCATCACACGACTGACTTCACCAAGTAAACTGTAATTTTTTAAATAAATATTCAATGGTAGGGGTGGAATCACAGGATAACTCACAATACGATACATGATCCATGATACCAATAATATCACAGCACAACGATTCTGAGATAATCAATATATTTCAAGACAATCGTCTATACATCACAATATCTAACTGAAGAAAACTAATTGTTAAAATGCAGGATTTCTCCATTCATTCACAACAATTCAAGAACAAACGCCAGTGAGTGAGACTGGCAGTTTACTTTAGCGCCTGATATATCATCAAAAAGATATGTGGTGTTTAAATTATGTCCTTTTTTTTCATTTTTTTATCTAACCTTGTATAACAGGTGTCACCAAATTTTTTATCCACATGAAAACAATAATATGGTAATTATTGATCCTAGTCTCATGTGTTGATTGGATATTAATCTGAACACGCCCAATGTATCCTGAATGCATCATCAGATCTGATTACAGAAATCACATTCGGATGTGGTTGGAAGATGCGTGTGACCACATTCCTCTGCTGCATTTTTAGAATATTTAGAATATCTTTATTGTTCATTGTAACAGGTACAACGAAATGCATGAAAGCAATCTGTCCTCAGTATGGATTAGAGACCACCGCCTCCTCAGCCGCCATCCTCTAATCCAGCCATTCTCAACCTTGGGGTCGCTAGATGATTTCTGGAGGTGGCCAAATCATTTTGGAATTTTTTTATTTTTTTTATGTAATTATTATTTTATTTTTTTTCAAATCAAAAAAACAAAAATGAAACAAAAACTATTATACAGCGACTAGACCAGGGGTCTGCAACCTGCGGCTCTAGTGCCTCTCTGTAGCGGCTCCTTCTAGCATTGAAGAAAAAACTATTCATGTTTTTCAAATTTTTTTGTCAAGATAAAGGCGTAAATAAAAATGTTTTGATGTTTTATTCGTCGTTTTTCTACACTTTAAAGGTATCAACTTGCAACAAACTGTGGTTCTTTAAATAGAGTATATATGTGTAAAAAAAATTAACTTTACATGTGATTTTATCTTCATTTTTAGGATCAAATAGGTTTTGTGGCTCCTGGTTAATTTTATTTGGGTGAAGAGGGGACAAAAATGTCTCTTTTCATTCTAAAGGTTGCAGACCCCTGGACTAGACAATACAGGAGCACATAATATGCATAAAAAGTGGATTTTGTGTCTCATAAACCCATAAATACGACATAGTGTCCCTTTAATGTAGCGTCCGATCAGACGGTGTATTGATCGGGCGTTGTTTCAGCACCGCGGACAGTGCTTTATCCATCATACCCATCATGCGTTCACACCGGTGTGTGTGTGTGTGTGGGGGGGGGGTCACGGACAGCCCTGCATGTTAAATTGGGGGTCGCGACTCAAAAATGTTGAGAACCACTGCTCTAATCTACAGCAGCTTTTTTTTTTTTGCACTAATCAGCACTCAAATATTAATTTATGTGCAGCCATGTTTGGTTTTTTTGGTTTTTTTTAAACACTTGAGACCTTTGATACACACATTGACAACAGTCATGACACCAATGTGTGTCGCATTAAGAGGGGACACCAGACCAACATATCGGTCTTACTTAAAGCTGTCGGATCACTGAGGAAGGGCCTTCATATCAGGTCTGAACAAAGTCATGCATGAAAACATTCCTCCCACCTCTTTACAGCCTGGATTGTCGAGCAGCTCGATGTTACTGGCGTGAAGAGGCTGCCCTGCGTTCACCGGCATCAGCACCACCTTGTCTCCAACCACAACCTTAAAACCAAATTACAGACAGTTAAATCCCAGCAGGGGACACACCTTTGTAAATCTTCCACCAGTCTTCAGACGGATTAAACAAAAAAAACAAACATGAAGAGTGTTTCCATGCAAGAGGGCTTTTCTGAAGTCTGCAAACATCCACTGTTTTAAAACAAAGTCAATATGTGGAGCAGCAGCAGCAGCAGCAGCAGAGGTTCACATTAGAGCCGTTTATTCATACCACAGAGCAGCAATGAATGCAGGACACTTGAAAAGTACACAACCTGATAATGTATCATTGCTTCCACAATACATGCTCATTCTATTTATAATTAAGACGTTAAACAGTCACTCAGCAGCTGTGTTTGATGTGGATGAGGTTTGGTGCTGAAATAAACTATATTTACAGTCACTATACGGTCAGTGTGGTAATAGGTAAGTAATATTATGGTCGTACCATCTTATTATATATATATATATATATGGTCATTAATACGTAATAACTTGGTAATGAAAAATGTACATGAATATTACTTCATAAGAAACAAGGTATTACAGTAATATGGTAGTATATATATATAGTAGTAAGATGATGTTACTATAAAATTACCTCCCTAAAACAAAATAATTACTGTGCTGTCACCATGTTGTTCCTGGACTCTAATGTAAAGTGTTACCTGAATATGAAAAAAAAAACACAAAAAAAAACAATGCCATACAGCACGTGTGTCAAACTCAAGGCCTGGGGGCCAGATGTGGCCCGCCACGTCATTTCATGCGGCCCTCGAGTGATTAATTGGTCTTAAAAATCTGTGGTAAAATAGGTCTATGCTGCTTTAAGGCGTGCGTTGATCATAAACTAAATTTCCCACAATGCACGGCATCCCGCCACTAGATCGCAGTGTATCACTGTATATGCATCATGCAATGTGTGAAATTGAGATTGAGACTGTGATCGCAGCAGAATGTGTTCACAAAAGCCACAACCAAAAAACGATGAGGCAGTGAAAGCTCGCTTTATGGATGAAGAAATGGCCCCGTGCTTCAAAGTCTTTTTCTGAAGGTGTGTTTTTAAAGCAGTGCGTGCTGAAGGTGTGTGAGCAGGTCTGACCCGACCATATACAGGGTGAATTCCAATTCCTTGCTCAATCTTAACCCTCAATCTCAAAAATGTGCGCTCCCTCTAGTGCAAGTGCTGTTCTGATTCTCAGAAAAATTAAGTTGAGGGGCAAGTTTAATTTTCCGAGACCACCCTTGGGAGCAAGGGCTACCCAGAATGCTTTGCGTGTTATTACATAAGAAAGATGGCGTCAAAAGCAGCGGAGCGAGTGCGATACAAATGAAGTATTTTCTTTGTTAATAGAGATATAAAAATGATGAAAACCATTGTATTATGTTAGTTTAGGCCCATATTATGGATTACTGACGTCATTGTTGTGTAACATTTATTTTTATTTTACGATCTTTTGTCAATAGTCGGCCGGTGCGCACACGCGATCGTTTGCTAGCGTTTACTTTTCAATAAGCCGTGGTGTGTGGTAACTGTCAGCTGAATATGTCCGTGGTTGTGGTATTTGTATGAGTATCATCTTATAACTAACTGACAACCTAATAACTTGACTGACAAACGGATCGTAATAAATAATCGTGACGTAAATGTGTTCTTCTTCTTCTTCTTTTTTGGAGTTGACAGACTGGACGCAGCTTTCGCGTTATTCTGCCCCCTACAGTCTGAAGACGTATCTGCATTTAAGGGGTGTCCCATTTCTAAGTGACAAAATAACCCTCAACACTTGGTTTTGAGGGCCAGTTAAGATTAAGGGTTGAGCTTGAGGGTTAAGATTGAGGGTTAAGATAGGAATTGGAATTGGCCCACAGACTCTTAAGACTGTTAGTTTGTCAAGAAACACCATCGCGGACCAGGTTACATTAGGGCTGAACGATTATGGAAAATAATCTAATTGCGATTTTTCGTGCCAATATTGCGATTGCGATGCGATTATTTTTTAAAGGTCTTAATCTTCTGTATTATTAAACAAAGACAAGCAATACATCATAAGTATGGCCAATACTATATTACATTAATTTCAGACATTTTTTTTTTTTTTTTTTTTATTAACAGCAGCAGCAACCGCAGTAATGCGGGGGTGGAAACTAACTATTCTACAGTGTACTACGTCATTTTAGGCTCAAAAACGGTCCATTATTGAACATCAAAACAGCGATAATAAAAATGAGGGTAAAAAAAACAGGAGCAGAGAGAAACTCTCCGCTGGCACAGGTGTGTCTCACAGGTGAGTCTCCAGACGACTCAGGTTTTTGAACCTGCGCTTGTTGTGTCCACCAGAGTGCAGGATGAGATGCCGTCTTCAATCGTGTAGACGGCTTATTGTTGTGTCCACCCCCGTTCTTAACATTAGCGCAAGCTCGTTCGCACTACACACACGCTTGGACACGCACAGTCACTGAACAGCTGTTCGGACAGCGGCCGAAGCTCCATAGTCACTTTACCGACCCGCCCTCACCTATTCCATTCACAAAAACGGGCCGTGACTCGTCCTTCGCAACGCGCGCATGTGAGAGCGCAGGGAGCCTGCATGTGACCAGAGTGCAGCGTCTGTGGTTAGACGATCTCGTTCATTATATTTATATCACATGTTTTACACGCGCATGTCACGTGAACAGCGTATAATCGCAGCCTTTGCGGTTAGAAAATTGCACTTGATCATATCGCGATATTATCGCAAATGCGATATATCGTTCAGCCCTAGGTTACATCTATAATGCATCATATTTGTAACCTGAATAAATAAATACAGAAAGTTATTTAGCAATATGTTACGGAGTAGTTACCTTTATTTACATTTAGTTACATTTATTCTGTATTGAGGGTAACCATTATGCTGATGTGGCCCTCAGTGAAAATGAGTTTGACACCCTGCTCTACAGTCAACAGGAAGAAAAATCCCGCTTAGTTTCTAGGCTCAACCTGAAAATCTACATGCAACAGTAAAACCAGTGCATCCATGCATTCTCACAGTGTTGTGTGTCTGACCTACTGATGCACAAACTCCATGCACAATCAAGAGCAATACCTTTAACCATAGGATGCTGAAGCCAAAGGGGAAGGACAAAATCAGAAATGTTACTGGAACTGGACAAACAATGAACAAATGACAGTGTAAATAAGAGAAATTACAGATTCTGGACAAATACAAATCTGTCTGAAAGTGTTTGCAGGTGAAAGGATGGCACCTACATTATCCCCTTCGCTGCGGAGCTTCCAGAACGGCTGAATGTAGAACCAGGAGCCCTCGTTGCCGGCCGGGTCCAAAGAAACCCGCATGGCGTTCTTCTCCAGCAAAGCAGGAAGACGCTTGTTCACCGTCAGGTACTTATTACTTTTAATGTGCAGAAGCTGGTAGATTAAAAAAATACAAATAAAAAAAACAATTGTTATTATTATTTCTTAATAATATTATTACTATTAGGCCAATTATTTCTTCCTTGGGCCATACATCCTGAGAAAACCCAGCAAAAACATGAGACTAACAGTTTACGTAGGACGGTAATTACATCATCAATAATGTGCTGATTATTTTTTCAATTACTGAATTGTTCTTCAAGGCAAGAAGAACAACCAAATTAGCAAAGAAACAAGGAATAAGTGCTGTAAATTTTGTTAAATTAGATTATTAGAATATTATTAGAATAATTAATAAAGTTTCCTATCGCAAAACCACAAATAAGTTATTTATAAAGTCTGGCACTTTAAAATTCTTAGATATTGTACATAGAATAAAAGTCTTCCCACCTGTATTCAACATTTTTTTAAACTGAGAGAAAAAATATATAATTTAAGAGGTTTGTGCGTCTTTTAAATATGTAATAAGTGAGAACTAATGTTAAATATAGATGTGTTTCATTTTTGGGAGTTATGAGTGATGAACTGAAATTGTGTAGAACACTGTCCAGTTTCAAAAAAACATTGAAAGGTAAAATAATAAAGCACTACAATGTAAAATGACTGAAATGTGAAATGATAAAGAAATAAGAATTTAGAGTAGATTTTTGTCATGTTTTTTTGATTTTTGTTTGTTTGTTTTTTTTCTTCTTCATTGTATTTCTGATATTTTGGGTTATTTTATGGAATGTACAGGACAGGCAAATATAAGCCTCGGCTTCAGCCCATTCCTTTTTTCGGTTACAGTCTTGGTCTCAATACTCTCTGGCCTTGGTATCGTCTTTGTCTCGGTTTAGGCGGTCTTGACTACAAGTCTAGCTTCTTCTTAGGTGGATTAAGCCATGAGAATAAAGTTTTTTTTAAGAACCTAACTCATGTTTCACTATTTTGTTTCTGAATCACCTTCTCGCTTGAAGCACGTTGTTTCCCCTTTTTCCCCAAGAGCAAATATTATCATTTTTTGCTCTTTGGATGTCACCTGGGCAACCAGTTAATTTTTTAGAAAAGCTGGAAGTTGGAACTAGGGATGGGAAAAATGACTGGATGGGATATAGGATAGCTAGAAATGTATGTAAAAATCTGCAACACCATTTTAGCAGAGTCATGTTTGGGCTGTTTATTTCTTCTTTTTGGAAGAACAATAATATTTGTGACACAGCTGGCGAATGATGTCTTTAAAATGACTCGGCACAAACGTGTTGTTAACCGCTTCAGACATTCATAAATGATCTAAAATGCCCGTATTGGACTGATACCTGCATCGGTAGATAAAAAGTGGTATCGTCCCATCCCTAGTTGGAACCATGTCATTTTTGTTGCTTTTACCAAAACAATCCTGATTCTTAAAATAATAACGTAAATCGTCTGATACTCAGCTAATCAATCGTTTGTTTTCAAATCTATTTATATATTTTGTACTTAGCACCATATTTGACGGGATATCGAGTCTGAAGCTGTTATAACTAAGGCTGTCAAAAGATTAACATTTTTAATCAGATTAATCACAGGGTAGCTGTGGATCAATCACGATTATAATTAATTACCATTCGTAAATTAAAAATTAAAATTTTCTCTTTATATTGTTGTAGGAACGGAGAGATAAATAAAGTATGTGAAAATATAAATGTAAAGAACAATAAAATACTGTAAATAACTTCTTTTTTTAAAAAACTATACAAAGTAAAGTGGTAAAAAATAAACATTACATTGTAAAGAACCCACATTATAAGACAATATAAATATAGAGAAAAAATAAAATACTGTAAATAACTTATAAAAAAAACTTTTTAAAAATTATACATTTCACTGTAAATAACTCACATTATAAACAAAATATAAAGTATAGAAGTTAAATAGTTTTCTTGGGGGAACTAAACCCACAGCATTAAATTCCTCATCAGCACCTTTGAAGCACTGCTTCTGCTAGTTAGCGTTAGCGTCAGCTAGCATTCTGACGCTAATGTTAGCTGCTGTTCACGTCTGCGTCCCCGTTGGTTAGACAACGTAACTGTTCATTTACTGTTAATGTTATGATTATATCATTATCTGCACCAGCAGCGCCACTTACAACTGTGTGTCTTTCTTTCTTCATCCTCCTTTTTTCTTCCTCTTCTTCTTACTTAATTGATAACTCCTCTTCATTTTCCTTCAGCTTCGTTTTCAGAACGATAACTTCACGCAGGTTAACGCGAGGTGACGTGGGGCCCCTTTAGGGAGGTTTCCTACTGAGATGTCATTGTTGTTTAAGGGGGACGGGGATGCGGCTGCTCACTGATGCATTTAGGCAACAGCCCTCAGGCTCCGAGTGTCGGGTGCCCCCCCCTGTCGGCTCGGGACCCCAAGCAGTTGCCCGCTTTGCCTGTTCATAAACTGCACGTCTACCTGTGGCGCGATGAAAGTTAACGCGTTAATTCCACAAATTAATCGTCCTAATTTTGACAGTCCTAGTTATAACAAAAAAATGCACGAGACTTCTCTCTGACTTATTGTGGTATATAATTGTAAATGTAGCTCAGATTTATAGTTCCTCTCTCTACTTTAGGGGAGACTGGGGTAAGATGAGCCATTTTTCATAGTTAGGATCACTACATCAAGGCAATCATAGTTTTGTCACTAACTAATATATCTGCATATATTTCAGGGTGTTGTGCACCCCTTCAAACAAACAGAATGAGTGTAAACACAACTGTCTCGTGGCTCAACTTACCCCGTGTATGGGCTAAGTTGTGCATAGGATGGGGGTAAATTGAGCCGTATGCCTATTCCCACCCCAACCTTTTTATTTATTACACATTATTCAACAGGTAAAATACCTTTTTTTATGATTATTGCATATTACTGCTAAACAGCTGTTTTGTAAAAAAAAAAAAACATTTTAACATGAGAATGCTTTAAAGTGCACTTGGGAAGAGAACATTAACAGCTGTGTTTTTGGAAAGGAAACACTAGAACTGAATCATATTTTAAGGTCAGTGATGGACTAGTAACACATTTGAACAATCTGAACTGAAACTCTCATCCTCTCATCCTTCCTTCCTTCTTTCCTCTATCTAGCCTCTCTTCTCCATCGTTGTTTGTTTAACTCCTCCCTCCATCTTCCTCGTTCCATCTATCCCCATCCCTCCCTCGATCCATCCATCTCCCACCTCTGCTTTTACTCAATATTCCTCAATATTCCATTTCCTCATACTCAATATTTAAAGGTGAAGTAAGTAGTTTATAGTGCCATCTAGAGGAGAGGCTGAAATTTACAACAAAGAACTGCTCCTCTGCTCACCCCCTCCCTTCCCTGAGCGCTACGGTATCCTCAGCCGGTCAAATGTCGTCCTCGTCGTCTTTCTCCGTGTCAGCAGATGAGGTTCGTGAGGCGAGGGAGAGGGCGAGCTACCGCGGCCGTAGCAGACGAAGCGGAGAGAGAGGAGGCGGGACTTCAGCTACAAGTAAAGAGACGCTTGATTTGTTCTCTCGCGTTTGTCCTTACAGGCTCCGGTAGAAACATGGCGTCTAGCTTCTAACAGTGGTCTGTCACATCCAATTGAAAAACCTCCCCTGTAGCCCATTAGCTGGACTTGCACTAAGCTGCACTTTGTAGTTTTGTAGTTTTATATATTTATACCTCCTTGCACATACTCTAGTCTTATATTCTTTTATATTTTGTTATATGTTGTTGTTAGTCATATATTTTGTCGTGTTTTACATTGTTGTGTCTGATTCAAGTGTTTAAGTCTTCTGTTGCGTTTACATTTTGTGTCCTTTTAAGTGTTAAGTCTTTCGTCATTCTTGTTATTTTATCGTGTGCTTTTAAGCCGGGAGTCACTGCAAAATTTCGTTATGTCCCCAAATTCTTGATTCTTGATTCTTGATTAAAGGAATGTGTGTATGAAGAAGTTCTGTCCTATCTTTAGATCCATGTACTTACGCCAGGCAGGTTTTCTCAGACATAAACTACACACACGTTTTATTTCAAGTCGTTTTTCTACACTTTAGAGGTTGCATGTCGACTTTACATGAGATATTATCTTCATTTTAAGGAACTAATAGGTTTTTGCGGCTCCAGATTAATTTTATTTGAGTGCAGAGTGGACAAAAATGGCTCTTTCCATTCTAAAGGTTGCAGACCCCTGGTCTAACCACTTTACCCATGTGGTTCTTACCTCCACAGACTCCATGAAATGATGCCTTCCTCCTAAATATTTGGTCACATGATCAATGTTTTTTTTACCGTTTCCTAGCAACAAGGGGTGGCTCAACTTACCCTTTGGCCCAACTTACCCCAGTCTCCCCTACACGACTAATGTATAGAAACCAAACTAGGAGAGGGTTGTTTATCTTGTCAAGTGGAATCAATTCAAAATGACAGGGTTACTATTTCACTCGGAGGAAGTGTGTCTTACCACGTGTCACGTTTCCTGACTTCCTTAAACAAGGGCTAAATTATACCCTGACAAACAGTTGTTTACTAAGGGCTGTGCTTACTACAGAAACAACATGACAGAGACAGCAGTGAGAGATGTGCTTCATCCCCTCAAACTGGAGCTCATTGCAGACTTTTGCGCAAACTGCCCGAGGTATAAGAGATTGAATCACAGTAACACGACCTTGGTTACACAGAAGAACACAAACAAAGCAGTGACGCCACAGGTGTTTGCTGAAGAAGAGGCCTGTACCTGGATGACACTGCTGTATTTGACAATCTCCCCCAGGAGTTTCTTGTTCTCCGACTCGTTCTGTTTCTGCTCCAGCTCGGCCGCATGCTGAGGAATTAAAGAGAGATTATAAAAGATGCAAACAAACAAAAAAAATATGAAGCTCTAGATGCAGACTGCGATAACAACGTAATAAAAACAAAGGACCGACTTGTAATTTCTTGAACAGATCTCCCTGTGTGTTATTTCCTTGTTTTCCTTGTTTGGCTTTCCAGAACTGCTTCTGGGCTGAATATCTGTTCATGGGACACACCTTGAAGAGGCAATCTGCAGCGGGAGACAGAGAAAGAGAGCGGCATTCACACATGCAGGAGTCACTCTCTGTGAGTGAGTCAGATTAAGTGCCAATCGAGTGGTGAAACTGCATTTCTGAGGTTTACAATTAACCCTGAAAACCACAATGTTTTGTCAAATAACACTCGTTTCCATGCACAAAGCAACTACGGCACAAGTGCAGAGCATCCAGTCAATCGAAGGTATACATGCTGTTTGAGCTTGAATCCTAATCACATTATCTGCGTGTCCAATTTCAGTTGGACGCACGTGTTTACATGTATTTCACGTTTTCTTTTCTAATGTCTAACGTGTCAAACGATAGATCTTCTCTGCAAAAACTGTGGTTTAAACAGTGAAGCAGAGCAGAGGGAAGTAAGAGCTACAGAGACCATCATACCATTAGTATCCTTTGAACTCCCAAGTACAGCAAACGTCTCATTTGCATGTTGGTTTTTCTCCTTTTTTTGGATTAATTCAATTAAAATGTCAATAAATGATCTTTTAAAAATAGTGGACAACAATGTTAGTGAGGATGGGAAACTGAGCATGGGAAAATTCTGATAATGAAAGTCGGAAAAAAAGTGGTGTCTGAGCATATTTTCACTGTCACATGATATCGAACCTGAAACACTGGATGTTACCGTTTTCCCATACATATATATATCTATATATATATATATAGATATATATATATATATATATCTATATATATATATATAGATATATATATATATCTATATATATCTATATATATATCTATATATATATATATCATTATATATATATCATTTGCATCCCTCGCATGTTCCGAGTGCAAACCTGTGTGAATGGGAAAGTGATATCACCTTTCAGACAAGAACTCCAGATAACATCAGTAGAATAGGGTGTGGAAACATACACTGGCCTATTCACTCACTCTGGATTATCCAGAGTTTTCCCAGCTGAATTATCTCATAACCTCACCCAGAAAGTATCCAGAGATTAGACACGGGGGGGTTTTCAGGAGAATATCCTGCCGACATAGTCCCCCTCTACACATGCTATGTCAGGCCTTCAGTAAATGGTCTTTACAGCATATAGATGACCACTCATTCTATTCTTTCATTTTATCAAAGCCAATCACACCCTACTGGCACAGCCATCATGATTCTTACACACCTCTGAACTTTTTAGGTGGGTTGGTCAGGTCTCCAGTGTCGGGCTGAACCACACACCTGTCATCAACAAGCCTGTAGGGAAAAAAATGCAGAAAAGATGAATTAAAATACAATCACTATCATTTACGAGATGTAGGTAGGGGTGTAATACTTCTCCATATCCTTAGTTTAGTTTAAACTATAACTGTTTTATTGGTTGTACTAAATATTTTCCCTTTGCAAACTCCTCCCTGTCCGTGCCTCATTTAAATATGCAAATCAATGTAAATAGGCCCTGAGATTCACCTCTTTGATCAAATAACGCAATGAACAAAGGAAAGGAAAGGAATTTCACACAGTCTGAGCAAGAGATTCTAGTGAATGAAGTGGATCCTAATCTGTATTACACCACAAAATGATGATTTGTGATAATAAAATAACCTACATCTTCATATGCTGCTCACAGTAAGACAAGCAAACACAGCAGAGGTCGTTACACGTGTGTGAAACTTAAGATGAGGCTTCGAGAAATAGCATTGTTTTGGTGACTGGGATAAAGTCAACTGTATGTTCCTGCAGTGGGCTGCTGTAACCAGAGGAAGCCATGTGGTTTCTGTGCAGGCTTGATTAGAAGGAATTGGAAGGGTGTTGCTTCCAAGTCGCTCAAGTTATTAACCGTCTTATTACCCACATCCTAGGTTGTTGGTTTTTTTTTTCCTCTCTACTTCTTGCTCAGTATTCTCTGCAGGTTTCAACAAGTCAAATTTAAGACTTTTTAAGACCTTTTTAAGACCATAATGAATACAATTTAAAACCCATTTCAAATCCATACTGGTAAAAAAGAGCAAATTTTGGACAACATAGTATAGTATAGTATGACGTCATTGTCCAATTTTGGACAACATAGTATAGTATAGTATGACGTTTTTTGTCAAATTTTGGAACAAAACTTTTTTTTCAAAAAAATTGTCAAATTTTGGCCGACATAGTATAGTATGACATTTTTTTAAATTTTGACCAAAACGTTTTTTTCAAAAAGTGTCAAATTTTGGACAACATACTATAATATGACGTTTTTTGTCAAATTTTAGACCAAAAATCTATTTAAAAAAAAAAAAAAAAGTCTAATTTTGGACGACATAGGTTTTTGTTACATTTTGGACCAAAAAGTAATTTTTTTTTTATTTTATTTTTTTTTTAATTCTCAAATTTTGGACAACATCGTATAGTCTGACGTTTCTGTCAAATTTTGGACCAAAAACAGTTTTTTTCAAAAATGTTGTCAAATTTTGGACCACATACTATAGTATGACGTTTTTGTCAAATCATGGACAACACACAATAGTCTGACGTTTTTGTAAAATTTTGGACGACAAAAAAAAGTTTTCAAAAATAGAAACATTTCAAAGCGTTTTTAAGACCTTTCAAAATTGTATTTAAGACCTTTTATGAGATTTTAGGAGAATTTAAGACATTTTAAGACCCCGCGGATACCCTGAGTATTTTATACAGTGCTTCATTGACACTGAGTTTTTTATGGAACCACAGCAGGTCAATGAAACTCACCTGTAAGAAACCTACACAGCCGAGTGTCAAATTTAGAAAAACTGGTGATGACGAACAACCAGAGTAACTCTACTCTACTTTATTGGAGTTGACGGGTGAGCCCAAATCGTGCAACACAAGAGAGTCTAATGGCAAAGAAAAGGGCGTCTCTAACTTGCGAGGAAAATCTTGATTGCACAATGCAGTGACTGCAGAGTAATGACACCATCTGGGTTGATTTTCACTCCGTCATTCGGTCTGCATGTTTAAGCTACGGTACAAAGAAATACGTCTGCTACCACGCAACCAAAACAGGAAGAAGAAAGAAGATAGTTATGTTGTTTCCCCACTATCTATCAGTAGGTTTTCCCCTGATAGTTGCAACAGAGAACAAAAAGAACAATTGAAGTAATGTGGAGTGTCTATCCAGCAAAAGAAAGATAATCTTGCAACTCCTTATGTTGTACAACAGGCACAGAGTATTGCAAAGATACAAACAGGGGAAAATAGTTTAGTTTAGTTCAAACTAAGTTGTTAATCCTTATCAGTGGAGCTGCTTGTTGATCTGCATTCAAAAATATCTAATAATCCATTCATATGAAGTTATACCTGCCATTAAAGACCAAACTTTATTTTTATCGTCCTTCAAGAAACCTATTGTTGTCAGAATAGGTAAGGGACGATGCCACTTTCATACTTTGAGTGTCCGATATTAGTCCGATACATTCATATTAGACCATTTATGAACTCTGACACGGTGTTGGTGTTGTGGTTAGCGCTCTCGCCTTTGCAGCAAGAAGACCCAGGTTCCCGGGTTTGAGCCCCGGTTGGAACAAGGGCCTTTCTGCATGGAGTTTGCATGTTTTCTCCGGGTTCTCCAGCGTTCTCCCACAGTCCAAAAACATGCAGCTTTGGGGATTAGGTGAATTGTAGGTCACTCTAAATTGACCATAGGTGTGAGAGTGTGAGTGAATGGTTGTTTGCCTCTACATGTGGCCCTGCGATGGACTGGCGAACTGTTTGTCCCTGTGCATAGTACAGTTTTGTGTTTATTTGTCTGTAACTCCATGTTACCCTTGACAGGTCTCTCGTGAAAATGAGACCCTGTGCCTCAATGGATTAAATAAAAACTAAAATATATAATCTGCTCTAAAGGGACATTTCAATCTACTGCTTGGTTAAGTTCATAGGTGGAAAACCAGTTATGGACAATGGTGATGTTTGTTAACGTCAGGAGAGTAATTGCTTTATAATCACAGATAATTGCAACTTCAACCTGCTCAAAGTCATTTCGTGTTGCCGGCTATGAATAGGCATGGGATAAATTTAACTAAACAGTTACAGCTAAACCAATGTTACAAGAAAACATTACTGATGTTACCTAAGACATGAATGTTCTAGATAAGACTATCCTTTATTATTCCCACAAGTGTGTAACATTAAGGAGGTTTTATTGACGGAGAATAAATGTAAAATCACATTTCTGCCACGACACTCGTCTCTCCAACAAAAATCCTACACCTAGTTTGATGATGTCAGGGATCATGGACTTAAGATCACCTCCTCATCCACTCAGTCTTTTTCCCCAAAGTCGCTTAGTTTTCCAGCTTATGCCAAACGATAATCAGCTTAAAAAAAAGTGTGACACCAACCCACCACCACCTCACCCTAACCCTCCCTGACTCTCCCTCCAGTTGCTACTGACGAGCGTGGACGGACACCTCACTACAGCTGCTGAATCTCAGCACCACTGAGCAGCAGATAAATGTCTTTATCTGCTGCATATGTCACAAACATGGCGCGTCCTGTTCCCGTTTCATTGTAAAAACACTCTAGTCCATTAATTTTTATTGGGCTTTTATTGTGAAATATTTACAAGACTAGCTGATGTTTGCGCTATTTATTTATATTTTACTTTATTTATAGACATTATCGAAGCCAAACCCCATGTTGAACAACAGCAGCTCAGCAAAGCAGATGACGTCGATAAAAGACAACTGAAATTAACAAATCCAGTATAAATACAGATGTCTATGGATCCAAGACAAACATTTAGGCTAATGCAAATACTACTACTAGGGCCCCATAATGGAGTAGTGGTCACTGTTGTCTTACAGCAAAAGTACCTGGGTTTGTGACCCAGTCCAAGAGTTTGCATGTTCTCCCTTTGGATAGTTCAGTTTCCTCCCAGAGTCATTGGGCCAATTCCAATTCCAATTTAAAAAATAAATAAATAAAAAATGTGAATATTTTCTGGTTTCTTTGCTCAATATAACGAAAAAAAATAATTGAATACTGAACTGAATACTAAAGAATACAAAAAGAAACATCATCATTTCCAGATTTAGTAAACACGATCAACATGTTTTCATCATTTTCTAACAGTTTACAGACCAAACAAGGACTCAATTAATCGATGAGGAAAATACTTCAGGTGATCGCTTTGTATCTCATTGCATGATAGTATTGTATATTGTCGCTTTGAACTGCTGTACAAAAGACTCTCTCCCACTCCCTCTGTCCCATTTTCACCAAAGGTTGAGATACACAAGCAAATCCATTCATTCCATCCTCAGAAGAGAAACATAACGCCATGGACAATTCCTCCGATTCATGCAAAGCTGGCAGCCATGCTTAAGTGAGTGGAGCCGTTTCCTCATGTGTCTTATTTCTTACTCTGTATCAGAGTCACATCTAAATGAGAAACAATCGAGTCGAGCAGGAAACATTATCAAGTGCTAAACGGCTAAACAGGAAGGCCCCCTGGAAAAGGCCTTTGAGCTCATAAATAAGTCATCTCAATGCCGGCAGAGACAGACTGGTTCAAACAGGACAGCTTTGACGGCGCCTGACACTCGCACAGTGAGCGCAAAGGAGTTTTCCTGTGTAACCAAGTTAAACATGAACCAAAGATAAATCTACCAGGCTGGACACTGACAGGCTAATTATAGCACCGCTGCTTGTGTGCAGCGGACTGAGACGACAACAAAGCAGAAAACTGGGACAGTGTAAGGAGGTGTGAACGGGTCGTGTTTCAGTGCACCGCCCCCCAAAAACACAATGAATCAGGAATATGAGTTTTTAATATGTATATGTGTGGAAACATTTATATAAACCAGTTTTCTGTCACTGCGTGTTTCAACCTGCTGACAAACAGCCCACTTGTCTGAGTCATACATTTCACTTAGGAACATAATCCTCTGAGTTATATGCTAAATGAGTATGAAGCCAAACATTTTCTAATTGACTTAAACAAATAAATTATTTGATCTTTTGTCTTTAAAGCTGTAGTGTGCAACAAACGTCTGTTACAATCAAACCATTGTTAAATGAGTTCACACATATTTCTCACTCTGTGTTTCTCAGTACGGTCGTGGTTAAGATATCATTTTGCCCTGTGATTAATTTCATGTCACAACAGAAGAAGGCAACAGCAACGCTGCACTAAAAAGGCAAGATGACTGCAAACAGGTTGCAGGTTGCAGTATGTGTGAAAAAAAAAACAAAGAGGCACCCACGGAAAGTTTCAGAATTCTGCTGCTTAAAAAAAGCCAGTCATTCGGTTCAGTTTGATGGGATAAACGTCTCCTTCTTGCTGCTGTGTTACACATAAACACTCCCTCAGGACAGGTACGATCATATTGCTGGACAGAGTCTATTTTACCCAGCATACAACACCACCGAAAAGCTGTGCACTGCAGCTTTAAACAAAGAATAAATCATCCATGCACTGTCTACCGATTTATCCTCCACATGATGGTCGCAGGGCTGCTGGTGCAAATCCCGACTGACATAGGGCTAAAGGTGGGGTACCGTTTCTCTACGTTCAAGCCATTCTTAAAGGGATACTTCACCGATTTGAATGTGGCTTTCCCTGACTTGTAAAAAAAATCTGTTTTCCCTTATCCAAATTTGTCCTACTGTGAGTCAAATGAGGCGTTTTGCATCACAGTAGGGCACATTCTGAAAATGGAAAACTTTTGATTTTTTTAACAACTCAGTTAAAAACTGAGGGAGGGAAGCATCATTTTTAAAACACAATACATAATCTAGCGATACAAAGCCACATGCAAATCGGTGAAGTATCCCTTTAAGAGCGAAAAGAGTAAGCACTCGGAGAGCACAAACCTTCGCGAAGGCCACTCAGTTTCCTACAGTGTCAATACACAATAGATCCGGATGTTGACCAAACACAGTAACACAGACTAAGATAAGTTACTTTCATAGGATTTTCTTGAAAGCAATACTGGCATTTTAAAGGACTCATATTATACCCTATTTCTCCAAGTTAAGCTAGTTCCCTGGTGTCCTAATGAACATGTCTGTGACATGCATTGGTCAAAATACCATGAGCATGAAGCACCACAGCAGTTCAATCACCCTGCCAAAACAGCCCTGTTCAGAACGCTCTGTTTAGTAGTATCTCTTTAGGTCCACCTTAAAAAAAAAAATTTGAAACTTAACGGACAGGAAATTACATTAGCCACAGAGGCTACTTGGGGCTAACAGCAGTCATATATAACATGTATCCACTGGACAGTTTTTTGTAAGTTTGTGTAGAACTCTGTGCTGCACTGTGGAGCCAAGAATAGAACTTTTCGAGGACTTCCAGTTTTCGGATGCCCTCCCCAGCACTCTCGCGTGTTTTACGGACAAAGCAGAGCTCCGCGAGACAACAATTCCAGGAATTTATCGCATTGTTACGTCCGAATGAGCGCGGAAGTCAACATCACGTGTTTTATCTCCTGTACTTAGACTGAGGAGGACCACAAAAACACAAGTGAGTCATTTTTTTCCCAAACTTTGCAGACTGATAGGACCTCCAGAGTCCCAAATATAAGGAAATACATATGAATATGTCCCCTTAACGCCTTTATCTTATGAGGCTAACAATTGTTTTAAATCTTGAATTACCACCGACAATGCTGCTGCTCAGAGAAAGACAGACAAAAGCAGCAAAAAAAAAAAAATATCTTTGATCTACAATATGGGAAAGCACAACATCCAAAAGGTCAAGGTCACTGGAGGATACGTGTTTTGCCTACGTGACCTTTACGTTCTTTATACGGTGATCTGGTTTTTGCGTGTTTACAATCCAAGGCGTGTGAGGAACTCTCAGATTCTTGTTTTATCCTGAGTAAACATGGGCATGAACAGCCTTGTGGAGCTGAGGTTACATAGAGCTCAGCCTCAGGAAGGTTGCTGCAGTGCACACTCTTTGCTTTTAGTGCCTTTTCTGGACCTTGGTGATTCCTGGCACAGCACAAGCCTTGATAAAACACTGCATGCTCCTGTCAAACCACATGAGTTATTGAAGGCTGATAAGAATTTCACTACTTTGGTGCTTTACAACAACAACAACAGGGCGGGAGGTATGAACAATTGCCACGATGAACTTCTGTATTTTGTCCGCCCCTGTGTGAGCTGCTTACATATGAACAGCCACAGACTTTTCCTGTAAAGGGAGTTTTTCAGCTAAAGAAAGTGGGCTGGCTCTGAGCTCTCCTGCATATAGCGGGTTGGGGAACATTTCTGCATGCACAACCAGGCTGTAAGTCAAGGTGCAAATATACTTAAAGGGCCCATATTGTGCAAAATCACTTTTATTGTAGTACTTATATTTGGGACTCAGTGGGCCATACCAGTCCCCAAAATGTGAAAAAAACAAGACTCAGTCATGTTTTAGTGGTTCCGCTGAGTGTAAGTATAGGCGATAAAACACGCGACATTTAAACCTCCCGCGCAGTTACGACATAGCGAGCATTTCACTGTGAATGTTGGCACCCCGCCAGGCAGAGTACTTCACAGCTCCACCGTAGCTCCTCCTTGTCCCTGTGAAATACGACAGTGCAGGCGAGGGAGGAAGAGTGGCTGCACAGCGGAGCACAGTGTTTTACACAAACTTCCAGCCTCAGAGGATTTGTGTGTCCAGTGGATATATTTTATTTATGAAAAAAATGTACACAAGCTTCACAAGCCCTTTGTTGTTGATCGTGTATGTAAATTCCTATGCTAGAAAAAGACCTTGAACGCACAAGTTACGTGCCTGCAGTTAGCGAGTGACATGTGTGGATCGATAATATGAAGAGCACACGTTTGAAAGCACTGCAGAAAGATGTAGATGTCGTCCTACATTTCTTCTCAACCAAAGGCTTCCTTTCTGTCGTGTTTCCACGTTCTCTCTTCATTATTGATCCACACACGTCACTTGCAGCTGCAGTAACACAGGTGCATTCAAGGTGTTTTTCTAGCATAGGAATTTACATACACGCCACGCCGCACCGTGCGGCGCATTAATCGTTTTTCTTCGATTCTGATGTTTTTATGATCGCGAGAAGCCAAAATCGTGGTCACTCTATGCATTATGGTGAAACGCAGTAACAACGGGTAAACGGACACTACTATGGGGTATATGGAGCGGGGGTTGGGACGACGCTGCATGACAATAGGTGATAAGTGGCGACAGTATGGCTGTGGATAGTAAGTTAGATCGACACTCACCTGGAAGAAGTGGGTGTGTGTTTACCTGGGTCTCATTCACATGTAAATGACCAGGCACAAAACCGAGCGTTCTGAAAAGGGCTGTTTTGGCAGAGTTATTGAACTGCTATTGTGCTTCATCCTTATGATATTTTGACTAAAGCATGACACAGACATGTTCATTAGGGCATCAGGAACTAGTTTAACTTGGGGTAATAGGGTATAATATGGACTCTTTAACCTATCACCTCACCCTGGTTGCCTTTAGTAGTAAAAACATGATGGCCGTAACCCTGCTCCTGATATAAATATAAATGGCTCATTCTGGTGATTGCACACTAAAAAAAATAAAACTGGACCTTCAAGTTGTCATTCAATCTAAACACTCTTGTTTTTGTTTTTTTTTAGATCCTTCACAGCATCAGGCATTCAAGAAGAGGCGTTTAGGTGTTAATCTACAACCTCTGATAAAGTTACTTCATGCAGGAGGAATTTTAAGGAGAGAAAGAGAACATGAGAGACAACGTAGGGAACTGCAAGTGGGTGAGGCAGACTCGTTCTTCAGGGCCAGATGATCCTTTCACACTTGTTCTATAGGTTTTCGAGGTCAGAGTTCATCTGGAATCACCCTCCACTGAGGCTTTCTGCACAGCAGGAACTAAAAGCAAAGCACTTTTGTTATGTTTTTTTTTTTTGCACTGCTGAGTGGAGAATGACACAGTGAAAAGTTATTGTTTCCATCAACACCAACTCAACACCTTACGTGTGAAATCAGACTGATAATGGACGACATCATGAGCTATGACACACTTCATGAGAATAAAGAAACCGCTGTCAAGTTGTGGAGCCCAAACCTATTTTTACTTGCAAGTGAGCCTTAAATGAAACCAGAGAAAGCACTCATAGAGCACACTTTCACAAAGGCTGCTCAGTTTCCCACAATGGCAAAGCGTATCACTAAAGCAAACAGACATTTTAAAGAGCCCATATTATACCCTATTACCCCAAGTTAAACTAGGTCCTGATGCCCTAATGAACATGTCTGTGTCATGCTTTAGTCAAAATATCATAAGGATGAAGCACAATAGCAGTTCAATAACTCTGCCAAAACAGCCCTTTTCAGAATGCTCGGTTTTGTGCCTGGTCATTTACATGTGAATGAGACCAATACATGTGAAGTGGATCAATAATGAGGAGAGAACGTGGAAACACGACAGAAAGGCAGCCTTTGGTTGAGAAGAAATGTAGGACAACATCTACAT
>NC_139809.1:28853866-28983801 GCF_963457635.1 Microchirus variegatus
AAATAGTTTTGGATTTCTGACCCCTTGTCATATTTCTACTACCCTCACATCCCACGCAAAGTAACTAAGTAACTTTTACTTAAAGGTGAAGTAAGTAGTTTATAGTGCCATCTAGAGGAGAGGCTGAAATTTACAACAAAGAACTGCTCCTCTGCTCACCCCCTCCCTTCCCTGAGCGCTACAGTATCCTCAGCCGGTCAAATGTCGTCCTCGTCGTCTTTCTCCGTGTCAGCAGATGAGGTTCGTGAGGCGAGGGAGAGGGCGAGCTACCACGGCCGTAGCAGACGAAGCGGAGCGAGTGGAGGCGGGACTTCCGCTACAAGTAAAGAGACGCTTGATTTGTTCTCTCGCGTTTGTCCTTACAGGCTCCCGTAGAAACATGGCGTCTCGCTGCTAACAGTGGCAATGCAACCGCGGCCCGCGAACATGTTATTTTACATGACTTTTTGAAACACTACGAAAATGAAACAAAAACTATTATACAGCGACTAGACAATGCAGGAGCACATAATAAAAAAGTGGATTTTGGGTTATATAAACCCATAAATACTACACAGTGTCCCTTTAAAGTACATTTCAAAGGAACTATTTTTTCTTCCACTTGAGGACATTTCCAGATTACTTTTACTTCTACTTGAGTAATTTTTCATCAAAGTATTGGTACTTTTACTTGAGTACAATATTTTAGTACTTTTTCCACCAGCTCAGCTAATTCTGCTATTTTTTTGCGCAGCAATGAACATTGCAATTTAATTTAAAAGAAATGTATACATTATTGCGATGGACTAATATTTTCCATTTCTAGTGTATATATAGTCGAATATATTGTATGTATGTATATGTATATAATCCTCATTTATTGCAGTTCAGGCTGTCTTTGTGATGTGTATATAGCTTTTGCCAATAAGTATATTTCAGATTTAGATGTACCCAGAAGCACAACAAAGCACAATCATGTTCAAGGTCTCTTTAAAGTCTCTGGTCTGACACACCTCATAAATAAATTAAAAAAAAGGCTAAGCTAAATGGAGGTTGATACATATGAACTCAATTCATTTCATAATAAAAGCTCTGATTCATCCCAAAAATGTGACAGTAGCCAGCAGCAGGTACGTCTACATGCGGTGGCAGAAATATCACATTTTAGCTATGACTATGATAAATGTGCTCCTTTACTTTTAGACACAGCTTTGGCCAGAATAATCCCTGAAACACCAACAAGGGCTTGTCAAAAATTGACTGACTTCAGCAATATGTGATGTGTAACTGTAACCAGTATGGTCAGTGGTCAGCATTAATAAATGTATGGTATGTTCCAAAGCAAAACAAATGTGTTTAAACGGGGTGGTTGGTCTATTTAATATTGAAGTACTCAGTGGATCACGGCAGCGTAACTCAGGGATGGTTCAGGTTCACCTGATCCAGCTCTCACTGTGTGATTTATCAAAGCATGGGCTGAAAGTGTGGGTCGTGTGAAAAAAAAAAAAAAAAAAGGCAGAGAAACTGCAGCCAAAATGCTCACTTCTGTTACAGAGAACGTCGTCCTGGCAGCCGTGTTTTACAGCAGCTGGCATCTGTAACACTGCACTGCTGCCTTCTTCTGGATTTAATCATCCAGTATTTTCTTCTGTTTCCTCTCCATCTTCTCTCAGCATGTGTCTCCAGAGCTTCGATGAGAAGTCAGATAGCAAAAAGGAACATTCGTACGTCTCTGTTGTGAAAACTTAACTCACGCTCAATACGTAATTTGTGAGAACAAACAGATTAAAATAAAATAAACAAATGGTTGGTAAAATATTCTCCTACAGTCGAGGACTGGATCAAAGTGGTTCAGGATATTTTTTATAATGGAGACGCTAACATTCAGTCTCAGGCTTGAACAAGATACATTTGGGAGATACTGGAAAACCTGGGTTAACTTTATGACAATTTTAGGACAAGATAATGTGCTAAATCTTTTACTTTTATTTATTTTTTTATTTTTTATTTTTTTTCAGAGTTACACATGCATACAGTAAATGATCTTACATATTCTGTAACTTGCCATATGTGTTGATTTTGCCATTGCGGTTATTATAATCCAATTATAAGGTGCAGTCTGCAGGTAAAAGGATGAATGATGAATGAGAACAGATTCATTTGGAGCAGACGTGTTTTTTCATTTTACATCCGTTATTAGTACCACCTCCTTTTTCATTCATAAATCGTATAGGAGAAAGGTGATGGGAAGGAGTGTGGGTGATTTTGCAATGATGGTGAACAGGTTTCTTTTTAATTTTATTTTTATTTTTTTTACTCTTGAAGGATGGCATGTACACACATTTGAGAGTTGCATGTATGGCTTTTTTTCTTTAAACAATAAAAAGTTTAATAACAAAAAAATCAAATAAACATGTGATCTGGGTCAATATTATTTGAAATAATATTTTGTTTGGCTTCCACTCCACAATGTCAGAGTAATAACATACCTATACTACATAACTAAATTGTATAATTTAGCCTAATACATTATTTGGGATTTATATAGGCCTTAAATGTAACCCTACTGAATTACACACCAGAGGTCGCTGTTGGACACACATAACTCCAAATGTCCACACACGCGTGTTCCCATTATCTGTCCAATGTCGCCCTCTAGCGGTGACGACAGGTGACGTGGCTGCTGCAGGTTTGTCTCACTGTGTTGAATACAAACACAGTGCAGCACAGACGGTTATTTACACGTCACACAGGGACTGGTTCCAGTCCTCAGGCCATAGAAACACACTGTGAGACACACTGACACATATTTAAACCACAGGTGACTTTTCGTGCTGTTTAACCTTTTCATTTTTGGCAAATGAAGAATATTTGCACAGTATACTGTAGTAGATATATTCTGGGGTAAATGTGAGGCACTACTTTTTATTAGTCTTATTCTTTACTGCTATATTGTGTATTACAGTATATATTATATGCTTTACTACTTGCCATATTTCACAAACAAATGTATGATAAATAAATGAATAAAGAATACAACAGAGCTCACGAGGAAAAGAATAACGTTATTTCCAAAGAATAAACAAACTCCAGAGTAGCTCAATAGCTTTGATATGCCATAAGACAATCCATCTCAAATTGGGGGGTGAGATGTTGATGTGAGAACTATTATTATTAAACGTATATTCTTATAATGGATAATAGAACAACAACAACAATAATAATAATAATAATAATAATAATAATAAAAAGTGACAATGTGTACACTAATGTATATTTAGTACACACAAAAAAGATCATTATCACGTGGTTGTGAATCACTAACAATTCCCTACTTATTGCATTTGACTCGGTACAAACCATTTAATATAGGTCAAGTAATGAGTAACTAGCATGATTAGTTAATGATTATTTAATGACCACGTGTCGGTTTTGCCTTTCCCTCATTGGACAGTTATATGGACAATTAAAACTGAGACAATGCCGTGTGTGTGTGTGTGTGTGTGTGTGTGTGTGTGATAGAGGGAGAGAAAGAGAGAGAGAGAGAGAGAGAGAGAGAGAGAGAGAGAGAGTCACTCGCACCTTCATCCAGCATGCGCGAGACTCCACTCCCTGTGTTTCGCGGTCACCTGTTACACTGTAGCGTTAACCCGAGTTTTAGTCGCTTATTTAAACGAGTTTGGAGCGAAACTTTATTACTTTGTCCCTCTCTCTCTCTGTGTGTGTGTGTGTGTGTGTGTGTGTGTTTGTGTGTGTGTGTGTGTGTGTGTGTGTGTGTGTGTGTGTGTGTGTGTGTGTGTGTGTGTGTGTGTGTGTCACTGAGCCTCAACGCTCCCGGTCACACTTCTCCGACAAGAAGCGGCTCGTGCGGGTCGTCGTGCGGTGGTTAATGTAAGTAAACAAGACTTTTTTTTTCGTTTTTTTTTTACATTTGAATGAGCGTGTGTGTGTGTGTGTGTGTGTGTGTGTGTGTGTGTGTGTGTGTGTGTGTGTGTGTGTGTTGTCGTTGTAAACTTCAGGATTAGCTCGTGTCTTCCATCATCTTTGCTGTTGTGTCGTGAATGTGCGCAGCCAACACTGAATTAAAACTCACATGGAGGGAAAAGAGGAATAAACGTGTAGTAGTAGTAGTAGTAATAGTAGTAGTAATAGTAACAGTAGTAGTAGTAGTAGTAGTAGTAGCTGTCTGAAGAGGACTAGCAAACCAACAGTAGGGCTGCATCCACCGATTGTGTTGACCATAACGTCACAGTAAGTGTATCATTTAGAGCTGAAGCGATTAATCGATTATTAATCGATAACTAAATTAATCGCCAACTATTTTGATAATCGATTAATCGGTTCGAAGCTTTTTTTTTCATGATTAAAACAATATTTCTGATCGTTTTAGCTTCTTAAATGTGAATATTTTCTTGGTTTCTTTGCTCCACATAAACAAAGAAATCATCATCATACTGAATCATTTTGGTTTGTGGACAAAAACGAAGACGTTCAAGAACATCGTAATTTCCAGGTTTGACGAACACCGATTAACGTTTTTTTTACATTTTCTGACATTTTATGGACCAAACATTCATGGATTAATCGGTTGCGAAAACAATCGTTAGTTGCAGCTCTAGTGTAATTGTCAGTCCGTGTTTTTGTGTCCTCCAGTACGGTGGCCCAGAGGTGTCAGGACAAATACAAAAGCCACAACACAAATGCAAAAGCCACAACACAAATACAAAAGCCACAACACAAATACAAAAGCCACAACACAAATGCAAAAGCCACAACGGAAGTGACCCACAACGGAAGTGAACGGCTTTTGTATTTGTGTTGTGGCCTTTGTATTTGTGTTGTGGCTTTTGCATTCGTGTTGTGGCTTTTGCATTTGTGTTGTGGCTTTTGTATTTGTGTTGTGGCTTTTGCATTCGTGTTGTGGCTTTTGCAATTTGTGTTGTGGCTTTTGTATTTGTGTTGTGGCTTTTGCATTCGTGTTGTGGCTTTTGCATTCGTGTTGTGGCTTTTGCATTTGTGTTGTGGCTTTTGCATTCGTGTTGTGGCTTTTGCATTTGTCCTGACACCTCTGGGCCACCGTACTCCAGTAAAGCAAACAATTGGCACAGTTTAGTAGAGTTTAATATTTAATAACTTTAATCACTGATTTATGCAGCAGTCAGTTAATGACTGTAAATAACAGTAGATTTGGGCTAAAGACAGTTTGTCTTTGTGTCAGATATAGAAATTGTGATAATATAAGTGAGATAATGTAGTTTGTGGTAGATTTAAAATGTTTCAAATGAAATTGCAGCCTTTTGCTAATTGCATTGTTTAAAATTTTGCGATTTTATCTGGGAAAACTATTAATTATTGAGTCAGAGACAGAAGAGCGAGAACATGTTTGACACCACACTGTTGTTGACAGTACGTTACACAGGGTTAGTCATTGTTCACCCACTGACCACACACGTGTGAATGAATGCACTTTTACACTGTAAGTCTGCTTTGCCAAATGACCGTTTTCACCCCGATCAAATCCCCTTTCAGGAGATTATGGGCTGAGTCTGTGCCCAGTCTGCTTTATTTTCTGTATCGACACATTTCTGCTTTTTTTTCTCTCTTACAGGCTCGAGAAGCGAACGGTGTGAAAAGTGTTGGAATGCGACAGGATTATCATCTGACCTTAACTCAGAGGAGGTGAACCAACCAGACCGTAGATTACACTCTCTTTTTTACCCCTGATCTTTTGCTACTACAATGCCTTTGAGGTTACCATGTCTACGCTGAACCGCATCATTCTGACGGACAAAGGCGAAGACGTCGACAAGAAACTGGACTGGAGTTACATCGAATGGGCTGAAAATGAAGTCGTCGCCACAGGTGTGGCACACGCACAGACACAAACAACCCGGAGACCCGTCGAGCACAAGGAGACTCAGACCACCAACCCAGTATTAATGCACATAGACCTGATACGGACTCACTCCAAGCCGAGACACTCGTCTCTGGCGGATGGCGACAGTTTGCCAGCACCTTTATTCCAGTTTGACCGTCAGGCCCCCGCCCGCATCTCCACATCTCCCACTCTGAGGAGGATGAGGAGCACCAGGCGTCCACTGATGGAGCCTGTGGACCAGTTGATGACGGGGAGCACGCAGGAGGAGCCTTACCCGTCCTCCGCGAGCGCCGCGTCCCTGTTACGCAGAGCCATATCTCCGCTCGCAGAAAACCCTCCCTTTGACGGAGAGATCTGTCACCATCATCAGTCTGTGTCGTCGTGCGGCCGACAGAGAACCAGATCGCATAGATCAAAGACGTTTGAGAACGGTACCATTTTCCCGAGGCAAGAATGTTGCAGCGATCATCCGATTCTGACGGAAGAGTTTGGATTTCCTGATGGGGAAGTGCAGGTGAGCTGTTACTTGTGGAGTATAATAAAGACGGCCGTAGTTCAGCATAGGGACGGCACTTTTTTCGTGTGTCTGATAACGATATTACAACCTTGAATTACGAGGGAACAAGGGCCTTTCTGCAAGGAGTTTGCATGTTCTCCCCGTGTGTGCGTGGGTTTTCTATGGGTTCTCCGGCTTCCTCCCACAGTCCAAAAACATGCGATATGGGGATTAGGCATGGATGTATTATATTCCTATGAAGCTGCTCACCCAACGCATATGCCAAAAAAGTGTTTGACTTCCGCGTTTATTTCCAGGTTATGGGGCCCACTGAGCAGGCGCAGTAGTGTCGCTACCATATAAAGATCTATAAAAGCCCGTGTCCATGTCTCGAGGTGTCCTGTGGACACTTTTACAGGCGTCTCTTTTACTATTGCGGTCAATGGGAAAATTGCTTTTGGGCGCCGTGCGGTTTTCTGTTGCAGTACCCACAGTGGCCACCATGTAAAAATTGTCTTCAAGGCAGAGGGGGGCGGCGCTCTATCCAGTTCATATTATACATCCATGGGCTCAGGTTAATTGGTCACTCTAAGTTGACCGTAGGTGTGAGAGTGTGAGTGAATGGTTGTTTGTCTCTATATGTGGCCCTGTGATGGACTGGCTTCCCTTTTCTAACCCAAAGGCTATGTCCAATTTTTATACATAGCATAAGCATTTACTATATATTATATTTACAGATAATGGATCGTGTTTCTCATAACGATCCAGTGATTTTGCCTAGTATCAGACCAATATGTCAAGGTAAGACCACAAGTCATGTGCTGTGACTGAAATGGTTACACATTCCTTCCGTTCCTTGTGGAATCTTTCGCTCCCTCATTCCGCGTTGCCTCCTGCGGTGGTCACTCACAATGCAGGCTTTTGACAGCAAATGAATCAGCAGTTACATGCACTGACAGCTCAGGCCAAGCCCACTGCCTGGAGAACCCTGGGAAGTGCTCTCCTCAGGCCCCCATTCACCACAGTCAGCAGTCACCCAATAATAGAGGGGTCAGTGAGCGATGGGGAAAGATAATGGGGAGATCTATTCATCGACTCACCGCATTCAAGCCAGCACATTCTCTATAGAGTGCTGACATTCTCCTCAGATATCAGAGGCTTTTGATTCCAAGCGGCCACTTAAAACAAGGATTGAAATGTGAATGTCTTTGAAAATGATATAGTGGTGTTGTTGGCAAGAGGAGGTCCTTTCACTCTGTCTATTATATACCCTCTATATACAATGCTGAGTGTACAGTAAAACACCTCTAGTCAGTGATTTAACTAGTATAATTAGAGTTGTTATTTACGGAAGCGTATTGCATTCACTTGAAAAAAAAAAACTCCTGTTTTTAATTAATTTTCGGTTTGTTTTTTTGAATAATTTTTTTTCTGTTTTTCTGTCTCATTTTTTTCTGTTTTTCGTGCAAATTTTTTCCCCTTGTTTTTCGGAGTAATTTTTTTCTGTTTTTCGTGCAAATTTTTATTCCCCTGTTTTTCAGAGTAATTTTTTTCAGAATTATCGAGAACTCTTGCTATGGCACACACGCCGCCGAAGGTGATTCCGGCGCCTCAGCTGCACACCGTGTGCATCCAATATTTTCAGCAGTCTCCTGATCGTCTCTTGAGTCACCACGTAGCCAGCCTGAATGCATTTCAAATGCATAATCTTGCATCCATGGTGCATGCCATATCTGTCCAACTGATCCTGGAGAAAGATTTACTCCAAAAAACAGAGGGGAAAAAAATTTGCACGAAAAACAGAAAAATAATTACTCAAACAATCAAACCGAAAAATTAATTACTGAGAAAGAGTTTTTTTTTTTTTTTCAAGTGAATGCAATACACTTCCGTAGTTATTGGAGTGTTAAAATAATATAGATTTATCTGATTAAAGGTGGTGAGCATTACTTTAAAAATATAATCAAATACCAGTTACAGTTAATCTGGAGCTGGATGATTTGGGGAAAATATCTAACTGTAATTCTCCTGCCAAATATTGCAACTGACATTACATTTGCAATCTAAAGTTTTTAGAAGTCCAATGTCAGTTCAGTATTTACCATCTAATTAAAAACATTACTCCATGACTGACGCCATTAAAATTGTTAGCCACTGTAATGCAAAAAAATCCAGCCATTGTCTACGTCTTTATCCTCCACATGAGGGTCACGGGTCACTGGAGCCAATCCCAGCTGACACAAGGTGAAAGGCGGGGTTTCACAGGCCCATCACACAGAGACAAACAGCCATTCACTCGCACATTCACACCTACAGGACATTTAGAGTGTCCAATTAACCTCTGCATGTTTGTTAGACTGTGGGAGCAAACAGGAGAACTCCATATATGTTATATATAATAAGTATAATAACCTTTAATTGACTTCTGTGCTGCTGCAGAATACACACAATCAGGTCTGATGGTGTTGCATAGGGATGGAAATCGGTCACTGGATCGTATATCAGACAGATAAAAATCTAAAATCCAGTTCAAAAATCCTTCACTATGCACAGGCTGTTTCAGCTGAGTCATGTTTAGGCTGTTTATTGCTTCTTTTTGGTCTAAAATGACTGTATCTGACTAATATCGGTGTCGGTAGACACTGCAGTTCGTGATATACGTAGAATAATAACATCATAACCACTGGATTGACTTGCTCCAGGAGCGGTGCTGTAATTCACTGAACAGTGATGTATTATAATCCGTGGTGTGGTTACAGTGTTACAAGTTTTCCATTGACTGATGCAGTGTTTTCATCTCTCTGCAGGAAAAAGACGACTGCTACACTAGGTAAGTGTACCTTTGGACTGATTTGCATGTTGTCTGTAAAATGAGCCGATGACTGTGAACATGTTTGCATAACGTGACTGTGGCTGGTGCTTCCTGTATCTGATAAGCACCACTGAAATGCTCACATTTGTATTTTTTTTACCACCTGTTTGGGAAAAAAGTATCAGTCAAAATAATTTCACTAAACACAAAGATCAGCAGTGTAACGTGTCATCTTGGGCATAGTGTGCCTCTGGACACCCGAGGAGCCCCATTGTGCATTCATCGTCATTCATGCCTTTGTTAATGAAGCATAAACATGGTGTGTTAAGTTTTGAGAGTCCCATGGTTATGTACATGCTAGACAAACTCTCATTAAGGGTGTTTTCTCATACTGCCAGCCATACCCCGCCTAATGGGCTGCCTGGGCTCTTCCCTTCGCTGGATAATTAGGCAGCTATTGTCCCAGTAATTACATCCTGGCACTGTGGCTCTTACAGTGACCAGGTCCTGTGAGCCACTGGTTAGAAGAGTTTTGTTTTTGAGCATCATTATTTCTCTTCTTATGCAGGAACAAAGCACCCGTTTTTTTGTTTTTTTTTACAAGTGCTCTCCGTAACAGAGAAAGCTTTCTGAAGGACCACAAAGGCAACAGGATTGTTATTGTGAAGATGCTGCGGGATTGAACTTGCAAGGAAGCACTGACCTGGTTTAGACGAGTACCTCTCTCATACCCCATTCCCATCAGTCAATAAAACAGCTTAAACCTCGGTTTAAATGGGTTTTTGACCACCAGTGTGTCAGAATCATTCATACAAACATAGTCCAGAGGTCCTTGAAATACTTAAAGGGCCCATATTGTGCAGAATCAACTTTTTAATCATTTAAGTACTGATATTTGTTTGTTGACATGTTTTAGTGGTTCCACTTAGTGTAAGTATAGGCGATAAAACATGCGATGTGTAAACCTCCCTCGGAACGACGACATAGCAAGCATTTCACCGTGAATGTTGGCACCCCGCCAGGCAGAGTACTTCACAACTCCACCGTGGCTCCTCCTTGTCCCTGTGAAATATGTGAGTGCAGGCGAGGGAGGAAGAGTGGCTGCACAGCGGAGCACAGTGTTTTACACAAACTTCCAGCTTCAGAGGATTTGTGTGTCCAGTGGATATATTTTATTTATGAAAAAAATGTTCACAAGCTTCACAAGCCCTTTGTTGTTGATCGTGTATGTAAATTCCTATGCTAGAAAAACACCTTGAACGCACCAGTTACGTGCCTGCAGTTAGCGAGTGACATGTGTGGATCAATAATATGAAGAGCATGCGTTTGAAAGCACTGCAGAAAGATGTAGATGTTGTCCTACATTTCTTCTCAACCAAAGGCTTCCTTTCTGTCGTGTTTCCACGTTCTCTCCTCATTATTGATCCACACACGTCACTTGCAGCCACAGTAACACTGGTGCAATCAAGGTCTTTTTCTAGCATAGGAATTTACTATAGGAAACGTGCGTTACTCGTTTTTCTTCGATTTTAATTTGGAAGAAAAAGTCAAGGTCCTTGAAAGGTTTTGAAAATGATGTACGTAGACTGGGCCTATATAGAAGAAACGGGGAGTTGTAATTACTAGTGGTGTTATGGACACTGCCCACTGGCAGAACAATGAGAGCAAATGGCGACGTGATGCCTGGGAAAATGCAAATTCTAAGATCTCGGTCTCACTAAAGAAAGACGACTTCCCTAGGACAATAAAAGTGCCCTCCCATCTTAAGCTGTGTCGGCACATTGAATTCGAGGGTATTGGTCCTGGAAAGTCCTTGAATATTATTATCAAGCAATGTGTGGGAACCCTGATAGTCTCCCCCAATTGGGAGACTTCCAACACCCTGGCAGCATCAGAGCACTACATTGGCTTTTGCATACCAAGAAGGATGTTGTTTATCTTTGTTTATGTGCCAAATGCTGATTTGTCCATTTGGGCTACTGTAGAAACATGGCTGCACAAGCTATAAAGCAATGCCCGTAAAGTATGACAAATAAAAAGTTAATTAAAAGGCTGCGAAAAAAAACAATTTGAATATTCATGCAAACATAACTGATACAAACATTTAAATTTCTGCCAATAAATCCACCTACATGTTACATACTGGTCCTTTACTTCGATTTCTGTTTCATTTTGGCTCCGAACGGCATTTAGTGTGAATTCCAGTGCAACTACATCACGCATCATCATCTTCCAGCTGTTAGCATATAAATACCCTTGAAATATTATAGTGATAGTAATATGTTCTTTCAACTTGTCTTAATAATAAGTCTTATAAATAATTTTAGTAAGTCTTATAAAATTACTTACTAAAATGTCTGGCAATCTTTCTGTTCAGGTCACCATGTACAGTTAGGTCCATACATATTTGGACATCGACACAGTTGAAGGTGAAGGAATTACAACACTTTCTCCCACTTTTTAGAAGTAATTGGACAAACTAAACAATCATAAATCAGAACCAGAACTTTTACCTGTGTCATTGAAGATGAAATAATGAGGGAATAGCCCACAATTGTCCATGAAATAGCTTTTCAGTCAATTGTCCAATTACTTTTGGTCCCCTAAAAAGTGGGAGGCACATATAGAAAGTGTTGTAATTCCTACACTGTTCACTTGATTTGAATGTAAATGCCCTCAAATTAAAGCTGAAAGTGTGCAGTCAAAGCACATCTTGTTCGTTTCATTTCAAATCCATTGTAGTGGTGCATAGAGCCAAAATAAAGAGAACTGTGTCGATGTCCAAATATTTATGGACCTGAACTGTATTTTACACTGACCTATAACAAACCCACCAGGTTACTGCTGTTCACCAGATAAACTCACACGTGGCCTGTGTGAGAAGTCCTGTGCTGAAATGCAGCAGTTGTATGAAAGGATGTTGTGTGCTTGTAAAAGGATGAGAGGCTTTATTATTCAGTCTGACAAAGGCACTGGCTGACCTTTACCTCGTTCCTCTTACCTGTCATTGTGCTGTGGGTTATTGTGTTGTTTGGTCAATATAAACAGGGATGTTAGCTGTGAAGCCAAACTTCCTTATGATCCCTTTCATGTCCTGATAACTTTAATCAGCCAGACATCGTTTTCATCCACTGTAAAGATGGGTTTCGTAATGAGTTTTCAAACAATAATCTATTGCCATTGTTTTCTCTCCTTTCTGGCTCTTTCCTCTCCCAACTCTACTCTTTAAAAGCAAAGACCCGTCAAACTTGAGAAGGGAAACCGTAGCATGACGGTGCGGGTCACTGACAAGCTGTCAATTGTTGCCCGTGTGCTGAAAGTGAATTTTATCTTTTGGCAAAACCAGCTTGTCCGCTTGCTGTGCTCCTTATTTCTGCTTCAGCTTTTCAAATCCTTTTTATACTCTATACAAAACATGCCCTTCCCTAGGTATTCATCTGCATCCACAATAACATGATTTTATTTCCATGCCATGCTTTGATTTTTTTGAGTTTTTTGTGCTCTGAAACCTTTGTTGTTTGATAGTAATGATCATTTACAAACACTTAACAAAAGTGTCTGTCTGAGCTTTGCCTGGAGCCAAATGGCAGGGCAGTGTCTTTGTAGCTGCAGCTATGCCTTGGTTGCAAACTATGAAAAGGATACCAGCAAACTCTGGTGACACATAACACTTATCCTTATTCATTTCTGCCACTCGTGTTAATCACCAATTTGCCGCACAATGCAGATGGTATTTCAGTGGCATTTCAGCCACGTAACATGGCGAAAGAAATGTTTGCAGCTGCGCCTGTTCCATTTGTGCTGTATTACAACAGCAATAGCAGAATTATGGCCCTTGGAAAAGTGAATCTCTGATGCTGGGTTTTTGGTCTTTTGGGTTTTTGGCGCCAAATGAAGACTTTCACCCGTCTGCTTCTCTTGCTTCAGGCTACAGGAAAGAAGACGGAGTTCTGTGGTCGTCAGTTTGCCAGGATTGGACGTTTCACCTGGGGACTTGTTTGTATCTAATGGAGCAGCTGGAATATTAAATGGTATAAACTTTTTATTATCCCATGTAAAAAATATATACTATAGCTTTCTGTGATATACCTCAGTTAAAGCTCACATAGATTGGTCCTGTTGCACATATTATATGTTAGTTATGGAGGTCTTCTTACATACATTAACTTGTTTTTATGGTCAAAAACCTCCTAGTTGCTGTAAACGAGCCGATAGAAATCCTCTTTTCTGACGCTGTTCCCCAGCCGCGATATTTCAGACTCAACTCTCACACCCAGAAGACAGACTGTGTTGTGATTGGCCAGTACCCGGAAGTGACATATTCAGCACACCCGCTCTCAGAAGTGCAGCTCCCCCCTCTGGAACGGTGGATGCACTGCTACTCATTATCTGCGGTTCAATGTACACAACCGGATGTGCCCGGACAAGTGCCCGGAGCAGGACGATCTGCTGTTCCGGAGAAATGCTGTTTTTTACGTAACCGGACCGGGTTTTTTCAGAGATCTCGCTGAGCCCGAGATTACAATAAAACACAGCGTTCTCAGCAGTGGCTGAACTGTTTGTTTCGAAACTTCAGGGCTTCGTAAACAAGGTAATGACGCAGATACACACTTAAAAACAGCGTTAATTGGAATTTCCGGTCTAGGTCCGCTTTAAAATAAATACATCTTAAACAGCAACAGCAACATTGTCTACCACTTTATTCTCCACATGAGAGTCAGTCCCATTAGACGCAGAAGGCGTCTCATTGGAAGGCAGGTTCACCCTGGACAGGTCACAGTCCATCACAGCGCTAACACAAATAAACAAACAACTATTCACTCTCGCATTCACACCTATGGGACGTTTAAAGCGTCCAATTAACCTCTGCATGTTAATTGGACGCTTAAAACTTTTAAACTGGTCTGCCTGGAGAAAACCTGCATACACACAGGTGAACATGCTCCTCCTCCTCCTCCCATGTCCTTTTTTGCTGCAAGGCAACAGTGCTAGCCACTCCTCCCCTTTGATAAACTTGGCAAGCATTATTAAAAATGTTTTACTTTATTTTTTTGTTCCTGTTCCACACATGCTTGCCTAATGTTTTTTTTTTCCTCATGTGTTGACTCTTGTCTTTCAAAATGACATGTGTCCACCTGCACTGCATTTTTCCCCAAATGTATTAAAGCGGAACTAGACCGGACATTTCAATTAACGCTGTTTTTTAGTGTGTATCTGCGTCATTACCTTGTTTAAGAAGCCCTGAAGGTTCTAAACAAACAGTTCAGCCATTGCACAGAGAACGCTGTGTTTTATTGTAATCTCGGGCTCAGCGAGAAAAAACCTGGTCCGGTTACGTAAACACCGGTTCTCCTGAACAGCAGATCGTCCTGCTCCGGGCACTAGTCCGGCCACATCCGGTTGCGTACATTGAACCGCAGAAGAAGAATAACTTCAGTTGTGGAGGTGTTTCACGAGCGACAGTGTCTTCTGACTCTGGGTCAAAGTCATAAAAGGGACTGCGGCGGGGAGTCGTGAAGAAGCTATTTTTAAACATTGTTAAAACAATGTTTTGATAATGAGGAGCAGTGCATCCACCGTTCCAGAGGGGGGAGCTGCGCTTCTGAGAGCGGGTGGGCTGAATATGTCACTTCCGGGTATTGGCCAATCACAAGACTCTGTCTTCTGGGTGTGAGAGTTGAGTCTGAAATATCGCGGTTGGGGAACAGCGTCAAAAAAGAGGATTTCTATCGGCTCGTTTACAGCAACTAGGAGGTTTTTGACCATAAAAACAAGTTAATGTATGTAAGTAGACCTCCATAACTCACATATATGTGCAACAGGACCACTCTATGTGACCTTTAAATAGCTCTAATTCTGAGCGGTCTGTCAGTAAATCTAGAAGAAACCTTTCCACAACACTTTATCTAATCAGGAGTCAGAACTCCACAAAGAGGTGGTCCTCTCTGCGTGTGAGGTTAGACTGTTGGTAAATAAATGTCCCTTATTCACCGAATGCGTTTTGCAAGTTGATGTAAGGAGGAGGGCGGGGGATGCATACAGTAACAACAAGTGAGTTGTAACCCGCCCTTAGATGTAACTATGGCAATCCAGGCAGCAGGTGCACAACATAGTGACTATTCATTATGGGGAAAACAGCTGTAAAGAGTTCAGTGATAATGATGTTTTGTATAAACACATAAGCCTGTTGTGAGTCTGTAGTGATGCCACTTTCATCACAAACTTCGTAGAAACTGTCAGTTGTTGGGCAGTCGAGCAAATCACCCTCTTTATAATGAAAGTATGTATTTTCCGTTACGAAAATCTTGAATATAAATGCACTCATTTAAATTTAAAGGTGCCATATGTAAGAATGTGGCCAAAAACAGTTACTACATTAAAATTCAAAAAACCAGGTCTTTTAGGTTTCTTTTTCTGACGTAACTGGCAACCCATGGTTGCTCGGCAGCTGAGACTCTACTGAATGCAATGATTGGTAGATGGCGGTATGTGGCGCCACATGCCAAAAACATGATTTCAAAACATAAACATGATTTGCAGTCTGCAAAATATCTTTTTTTTAATGCAAATATTTTCTCTGTACTGCTGTTGTTGGTGAGTTCAGTTTGTTATATGAACATTATTCCTGAGTCTCTGTGACATATTAGGAGGATTTTATGGCCAGTTGCTTTAGATTTATTACATAATGCACCTTTAAAACATGTTTTCAAATATTTTTGATCCTATAGCACTTTTATATCTTTTAAAAGTGTAAGTTGAAAACATCCATGCTTGACTTTTAGGCTCAGATAAATGGGAGTTGGCTTTCAACAGTCTCTGGCTTCAGAATTAAAAGTTTGAACCACCAAATACATCAAAGAATTTGCAGTATCATTGTGTCAATCTGTGATTCTGATCGGCAACAAAGGCAACACATGGACAGCTTATACACTGTTTGTGTTCTTATTTTGTGTTTCAAAAATAACTGAATTACTTCCTTGTCAAGCACAGTTACACAGTTTTGTTTGTTTTCAAAACTTGCTCTCGCACCTTTGTTATTAATCGGCATTATATGTTTGATTTCAGCAGATAACAAGAAGACAAAGTGGCCTTTTTCTCGGCGAAACACGGTAGGTTTGCTGGTTCTTTTCCGTTAGAGGAGGATGTTGTGTGATTTTGTAATGCACTTTGTTCTCGCAGGGAGAGCAGTTGGTGTGGACATTGTTCTCTGACCCACTTCTCAACGCAGATTAATGTGGTTCCTCTTATCCCTTTTGGCCCTTTTGTAATCGGTCAACACTTGAATTGCAGAACTTCGGCCAAATCCCCTTATTGAGAATGTGACATCCATTTTTCAAATCAGCCAATGTCATTATGCATATTTTCTTTGGTCTTTCAGACTAAAGGGAAGTCGCGGATGGGCACAGTGTCAGATATTGAAAAATATCTGTCAACAGCACAGATTCAAGACTGGAGGAACAATGAACTTCAGAAGTACAAGGTGAGAAAAGACTTCTGTCAACAGTGAAAGCCCTTAAGCATCCCTACAGTTTCTTATGTAAATCTCCATGTTGGTTCAATCTACAGAGTGGAGTTTGAACAAATACCTTAAGATATCCAGATTTCCTGTTCAAATAAGTCAGTGTTTAACAAGTGACTCAGAAATAACAGGACGGCTGTCAGAGGGACGATGTGCAAAAACTAGAATTTCTAGGGAGGGTTTGAGTTTATCAGGATGGTCATCAATGCAAATACCAATATACTTATGCTGTCAAAATGGACAGGATATTGTCATTGCCACTATTTTTTTGACACGTTTTGCGATGAAGATTTTCTCAAGACTCTGTGAGGTCAATTTCTGGCTTCATTACGGTCTTTACGAGGGAGGAAAAAAAGCGTCAATGTTCCTGTCAAACTGTCACAACGCCCTTTTAATGACATTTTACATTACAGATATCATTTTGTCAGATTGAAATTGTGACAGAGCCACTCCCTTAACCTCATTTCTCGATTGAAATAAATGCAGCAACACACATCTGCTGTCGGTTTTACGACAAAAAAAAAGATCTGGAACTCTGTCCCGATTGATCTGAGACAAATCCTGTCCCAAGTTACTTTTAAATCACAAATTAAAACCTTGTTTTTTATTAAAGCTTATGGGAGTATTTGACAGAACGCATTTACAATCTAAACTGGTCCTGCTCTTCTGGTTCAAGACCATACAACAGATAAAAGTGAAGGTTAAAACCGATTCAATAAAACAAATCAATTAAATACAAGCACTGGTGTCAACTGCTTGTTTTGTTTTAAATATTTGTTTAATTTACTCCAATCAGTTTAAATACTCTCAATTATAATCAACATATTTAAAAACTTCATATATCCTTTAAAGTAAACTATATTCAGCAAAGAATATGTGCACTTAATGTGTGATTAATTGTGAGTTAACTCTGGACAATGCGCCATGGGATGTGAAATATTTGAATGGATTGTGAGGCCCCGTCACATGTTTGTTTTTGTGTCCAGGACTTCTCTCTGGCAGAGTTCCTGCAGGACCAGTCTTCCCAGGTGAGCACCTCCTCCGATCCACAGGGCTTCAAGACACACGAGGCCATCTGGGAGCTCTTCACCAGTGAGTGTGTCTACTTCCTGGATCAGCTCATGGTTCTCAAAGAGGTGACTCAAAATACACACACTCACACGCACACATGTAAACAAATAGACCAAAACCCCAAGTGAAAGCCAACACCCTCTGCTTTGTGTCACTGAGGTTCACGTAAAAAGTCCTTCTAGGCTTTTTCTTTTCTTCACAGCAGTGGGTTAAGAAATGCGATGCTGGCACACAACAGATGGCTGACTTCTTTTGTTGCTCTCAGGTGTTTTTGGCTACGCTCACAAACCTGCAGATAAGGAACTCCCTGACTGACGTTGAGACCTGGAGGTTGTTTGCAAACCTCAATGAGCTTTGTCTGGTGAGACACACAAGTTTCTAATCAGAAACACGAGCCCTGTCATTTATTGACCTAATGTCCCATGTGTATAAATTAAGGGGGACCATATCTATGTTCCCTGGGTCCTATGTTCCCCGGGTCCTATGATAGGACCCTTTCTCTAAAAAAGGGTCCTATGTTCCCCGCTTTCACCCAAAAGGACCCGGGGAACATAGGACCCTAACCCTTACCCTAACCCCAACCTGAACCCCAACCCTTACCCTAACCCTAACCCTAACCCTAACCCTAACCCTAACCCTTACCCTAACCCTAACCATAACCATAACCATAACCATAACCCTTTACCCTGGAGCTCCACACCCAGGCTTCCACAAAGTGGGGAACTTCGGACTCTTTTTATAAAAAAAGGTCCGATGCTCCCCGATCGGGGAACATAGGACCCGAGGAACATAGGGATAGGGATACCTTAGCTAGCTGTACTACCTCTACCTCTAGCTAGGGATAGCTTAGCTAGCTGTACTACCTCTACCGCTTAGCTGGAACATGGTGAACCTGTCACTTCCAGTCCTGACTTGAGAGTTTTGATGTAAATGGAACGCAGCACTTTTACCACTTAGCCCTACCCCTCCATTTTGTGTGTTTGTGTGTAGGTGTAGGGTGTTCTGATACTCAATAGATTGTTAGGGTCGAAGTGTTAGAGCTAACTAGCCTCGAAAAGGAGATTTTTCAGGAGAACACATTCCCAGATTAGCCGAGTCCAAAGAAATGAATGCTGCCTTCATTAACTTAACATTGTCTATCATTTTGTGTTGCTATTCGAACCACAACAAAACATAAACTGGTCCACAAGTATTCCCAGGTGTTGAAGACATGTTCTGACATGTCTCTGTTTAATAACACCTGTAGTCCAAGGTGGAGAAATAGCAACAGCTGTCAATGGTGTTTTTGTTTATCTTTTGTTTACTTGTTTGTTTGACAACAGCGTCTTGAATCTTCAGTAAAAACACGGTCTGCTTACGTGTCGACATCACATATTTGAAGAGGTGTCCCATTTCGTCAGGGTGGATTTTTAACCTGCTCGTAACCTGAGCTCCGAGGGGAGGCCTGGGTAAAACAGAGAAATGGGATTTTGGGCCTTTTTGTAAGACAGATGAAAGATTTAAAGGAAGGTCATGTATGTTTGTAAACAGACCGAGCTGTGTGTGCGTTTGATTATTTGAACATTTTTATGTCATGTTGTCAACAACATACATTCTTATTGGTTACAGAAGCTATTATTAGTGTGCGGAAAATATGGTGTCAAAAGGCCTTTAGTTATGCTGCGTTCCAGAGCCCATCCAAACAAATGGGATGTGGGACTTATCCTACCTGAATTGTACTAGCTCCTACTTCAAAGCGTTCCAGCAATTTAAGTCGAATGTTAGAAAACAGTGACGAACGCTGCGCTTTAGATTTATGTTTGAAGAGGCATTTTGACTGTCAGCAATTCAGTCTA
The DNA here is from genome assembly GCF_963457635.1 of Microchirus variegatus. Lineage (NCBI taxonomy): Eukaryota > Metazoa > Chordata > Actinopteri > Pleuronectiformes > Soleidae > Microchirus > Microchirus variegatus. The sequence continues at coordinate 28,873,457 of NC_139809.1, forward strand.
CTTACATACACAAGCGAGCCGTACATGTAAAAGCGATACATATCGACATGTAACGTCATGAGTATATTTTTACCGTAGCCCTACATATCTTCACGCTAAAGGATAACAACGACGACATAATTTGACGCCATAACATGAAAAACAAGTTGTGATAAAATCGCGGTGTCTAAAACAAGTCTATACGCAGAAAAGTAAAGTTTATAGCCTATTCATGTGACTACATGGGCGCCGCTATTATTCTCCGACATCATTTTGGTGAAGTCAGGGTGACGTCGGAGAATAATGGCGGCGCCCATGGAGTCACACGAATACGCTATAAACTTTACTTTTCTGTGTGTAGACTTGTTTTAAACACAGCAATTTCATCACAACGTGTTTTCCATGTTATGGCGTGAAATAATGTCGTTGTTGTTATCCATTAGCATGAAGATATGTAGGGCTACGGTAAAAGTATACTCATGACATTACATATCGATATGTAACGCTTTTACATATACGGCTCGCTTGTTTATGTTAGTAGACTGAATTGCTGACAGTCAAAATGCCTCTTCAAACATAAATCTAAAGCGCCGCGATCGTCCATGTTTTCTAACATTCGACTTCAATTGCTGGGACACTTTGAAGTAGGAGCTAGTACAATTCAGGTAGGATAAGTCCCACATCCCATTTGTTTGGATGGGCTCTGGAACGCAGCATATGCCCGTCAGGAACCTACAGTGTACTACGCAGACCACAAAGGATGTTGTCGTCAACGAGTTGACTGTCAGCTTTCCCATAAATAAAAAGTTTAGTTAAACCACATATAAAATCTTTTTTTTAAGGCTATACATACCAAAATAAATATTTTTGAAGCAATTGTAAAATTCTACAAACATACTTATGGGAAATATATCACATCTCTGGACCTTTACTGTACAGTTTTACAGCCATCTGCTGACCTCTGCTCTTCTACATAAGGTTTTTCCATTTCCATTGAAAGTGTGTGAGGTATGTTAAGTGTCTCGTGACTCAGCCTGTGACACTTGACACTGAGTGTTGTCTGCTGCAGGTGAGCTTTGGTTTCCTGAACAACCTCCTCCACGTCATAAAGGACACGTTGGTGATTGCAGAGGGTGGCGGGTCCACCCTGCCAGAGCTGCTGAGCAAGGCAAGTGTGACGAGTGACATGTGAACACACACACACACACACACACACACACACACTGACTGAGACACTTCAAAGTATTTTCTGTAAAGGTGCACTCATAGTGTAATGATGCAGAGATTACAGATTAAACTGGATTGTATTTCAATCAAACTCTTTTCACTTACAGTAATGCTAAATACCAATAACTTATTTATGAATTTGTAGTGTGAATATAAGTCTTATTCATTGGTTTGTGTTGGATTTTTGACAATACTATATGAATGGTTAAATGTTAATTAAGCGGTGCATTCATTAATTTGTTATATGATTTGACTAAATCGTAGTTTAATATGTATTAATGTGCTGTTATCTGCTGTCACAGAAAGTCAATATGAATATTAAAGGTGCCATATGTAAGAATGTGGCCAAAAACGGTTACTGCATTCTAATTCAAAATACCGAGGTCCGAGGCTTTTAGGTATCGTTTTCTAACGTAACTGGCAACCCGTGGTTGCTCGGCAGCTGAGACTCTACTGACTGCAATGATTGGTAGACACATGACACCAAAACATGATTTCAAAACATAAACATGATTTGCAGTCTGCAAAATGTTTTTTTTAATGCAAATATTTTGAATGCACTGTTGTTGTTGGTGAGTTCAGTTTGTTATATGAACATTATTCCTGAGTCTCTGTGACATATTAGGAGGGTTTTATGGCCAGTTGCTTTCGATTTATTACATAATGCACCTTTAAGATATTGTGTGCATTATTTTTAGTGGAAAGAAGAGCTTGATCTTACTTTGTCACTCCTCTACAGTCCTTGTTTAATGTTTTATCCTTGGATAATAAATTATTTATAACTAAAAAGTTAAACAATACAATTTGTGTATGTGTTTTCATTCCGATTGGCATGAGTCTAGAAAAAGAAGTCTAGACTAACAAGTGTTGTGACTCAGCATTCTGCATCGTGTGTGTAAACTGGAACTGTGCACCTCTGCTTTGTGTTGGCAGGCTTTCCAGGAGAGCATATGTCACTGTCTGCAGAAATACTGCCTCAACTACTCCACTGCTCTGCTTTATCTGGACAGCCTGAAGCCCAGAGAGGACTTTAGATCTTACGTGAAGGTACAGGAGGGCAAATGACCTGTGTGTGAGTGTGTGTGTGTGTGTGTGAGTCAGAGTAGTGGCAAGGACACTGTGTACCTTGACAACAAGGAAGGCGACTTTAAGCCAAGTATGAGAGAGGACACACAGCAACGTTATAAACAACAACCGATTCAGTGGCACCACGTTTTTGAGAGAGGAATGTGACCATTTGTCCCTTATGTAACCTTCTGATGTCACACTTATTTACAGTGCTGAGAACAACAATGTGAACCCTGTGGAAACACCTGGTTTTCTGCACTGGTTATTGACAGTGTGCTTGAATTAGTGATGCACAACTAGAGAAAGCACTGGAGCGCAAACCTCTGCCAAGGTTGCTCAGTTTCCCACGGTGTCACAAACCTCCCCTATCTCACGACTTCCTCGGATCACCACAGAAAATCCTTTGCCTAATGCTGCTCATGGATACACAAACTCAGACAGATGTGGTTGTCTATTGAGCACCAGCTTCCACAATGTGTTATATTCTGCTGTATCACCCAGAATGTACTGCATCAGCTGGCAGAGCTCCACCAAGTGTGTGTGTGTTTGTCTGTCTTAACTCAAAAAGACTGAGAGCATATTTGGATGAATATTTCTGTGGATGTAAATTTTGATTTAAGAAATACCAATTCAACTTTAGTGGTGATCTGGATTTTCTTTTTTTTTTTTTTTTTTTTTTAAGGAGACATATTTTGCTAAATCAACTTTTTAAATCATCTTAATACTTAAATTTGAGACACTGATGAGTAGGCAAATTGTGAAAGTGTGTTTTTGTGGTCCGCATCAGTCCAAGTACAGGAGCTAAAACACGTGACGTTGACTTCCGCACTCATTGCTACGTCACAATGAGACATTCCTAGAATTGTTGTCTCGCGGAGCTCCGCTTTGTCCCTAAAAACGCGAGAGTGCAGGCGAGGGCAACGGTATCCGGAAGAGTGGAAGTCCGTAAAGTGTTCTATTCTAGGCTGCACAGTGCAGCACAGAGTTCTACACAAACTTCCAGCCTCAGAGGATTTGCATGTCCAGTGGATACATGTTATATATGACGGCAATGTGCCGGATGGAGTCGGCAAATGATGGCTTTTCCAAATGCTAACTGCTGTTAGCTGCCGGAGCCTCAGTGATGCTAACGTAGTTTCCTGTGTCTCATTTGCATTTAAAGAGACAGGCACTGGAAAACCGAGCGTTGTGAACAGGGCTGGTTTGGCAGAGTGATTGAACTGCTGTGGTGCTACATGCTTATGTCACAGACATGTTCATTAGGACAATCAGGGAACTAGTTTAACTTGGAGAAATAGGGTATAATATGAGTCCTTTAAACAACTGTTAACTTTGTGACATAGGGCAGTATATTGACACCAGTGTGGCATCTTTGGAAGTCAAGTCCAAGCTTATTTCTATGGCACATTCAAAAACAGCTTCAGTTTCAGCAGACTAAAGTGCTGCACGAACAATACAAATAAATGAAATAACCGAAAATAAGTCAAATATATACTGAGATGAAACACGTGTTAAATAAATGCACTTAGAACTAATTAGCTAACAAGGTGCAGGTGCAACAGGAAACTGAAGAGAAAACAGAAACTGACAGGAAGTTAAATACTCAATAAATAGGAAAAGTGATTTGAAAATAAAAGAGGAAGTCCACACTAACGACAAAAGGCTCACACTTTGAGCAAATCTAAGTGTGTGTGTGTTTAAGTTAAAGTTCCTCAAACCTCCTGTAATTAGAATTGTGGTTCAAATATTTGTATTCTAATCGACAGTGAATATTGAAATGATTTTTAATGATTTTTGTGTTGTTAGTTAAAACACTTCAGATTGTGTTTGTGATTTAGACTTTCACGACACAAAGTTATAGAGGCATGTACCTCCTCTCCTGGCTATTGCATTTGTTAAAGATGTGATTGTGTTTTGGCGTTGGGTGTCATTTCTCTTTGCTCTCATTTCACCGCCCATCCCCCAACTCCCCTCTGTCTCAAAAATACACCATGACGAGCTCTTTCACCCCCTCTGACCTCTCACCCTCTTTTCTTTCTCCCCCTCTTTAAGTGGTGTGAGAGGAACGAACACTGCCGGAGGCTGCAGCTGCGCGACCTGTTGGTGGCGCCTTTGCAGAGGCTAACTCGATACCCGCTGCTGTTGCGGAATATCGCAAAGAGATATGAGACGGAGGACGAGACCAGAGGCCTGCAGACTGTGGCCGAGCAAGTGGACAAATCGATATGTGAGCAGCGCACAGCACAGCCTCACCTCAAGTGTGTGAATGTGTTCAATACAAACTGAGGGCTTCTGCAGCAAGTAGGAAAATCCCTTTATGTCCAGACACTGGTGACTGATAAAGAATGATATAGGTGGAGGGTGTGCGAGACAGCAGAGTGAGAGAATTAAGGCATAAAAAAGACAACATAGGGGCAATTCCAATTCCTATCTTAACCCTCAATCTTAACCCTCAAGCTCAACCCTTAATCTTAACTGGCCCTCAAAACCAAGTGTTGAGGGTTATTTTGTCACTTAGAAATGGGACACCCCTTAAATGCAGATACGTCTTCAGACTGTAGGGGGCAGAATAACGCGAAAGCTGCGTCCAGTCTGTCAACTCCAAAAAAGAAGAAGAAGAAGAACACATTGCACATAGCAAACGATTGCGTGTGCGCACCGGCCGGCTATTGACAAAAGATCGTAAAATAAATGTTACGCAACAATGACGTCAGTAATCCATAATATTGGCCTAAACTAAGATAATACAATGGTTTTCATCATTTTTATATCTCTATTAACAAAGAAAATACTTAATTTGTATCGCACTCGCTTTGCTGCTTTCGACGACACATTTCTTATGTGATAACACGCAATGCATTCTGGGTAGCCCCTGCTCCCAAGGGTGGTCTCGGAAAATCTCAACATTGAGGGCGATACAGCCCTTAAACTTGCCCCTCAACTTAATTTTTCTGAGAATCGGGACAGCACTTGCACTAGAGGGAGCGCACATTTTTGAGATTGAGGGTTAAGCAAGGAATTGGAATTGGAAATTTCAATGTTGATGCTTGAGGAGATGAAAACAGGAAGTATGAAACTCACAGAGGTGTTGAAAGTTCTTACATTCTCTACTTAAGTACATAAAATATAAAAAAAAGATGGCAGGTAAAAGTAAACATGATTTTTTTTTTTACTTCATTGATACATGATATTAGTTTAAAGTAGCAGTGTAACTTTTGGTGATGTTGTTCTGCATGTTTGGTTGTCGTGAACAGAAATGAGGGAGCATTCTGGTGTATACTGCAGCAGAGCAGGGTCAGGTTGGACATTTACTGCCGAGTAGTAAAATCTACACATGACACATTCTGTGGGTGCTGTGTTTTCAGTCATACTCCAACCTGACTTCAACCTACTTCACACAGATCACGTCAGCTGACGATGATGAGCGTTTTGATTGTCAGCTGTCATAGAGCTCAGGACTGAAGTCGGCAGGCGCTTTTCACACTCATTTACGATCCTGACGCGATGTTTAACAATCTCTGTCAAACAAAAACACAGCAGCTTGTGTCAAACGGGCTTCGGGTTAGGGTTAGGGTTGGTGTACCTGACGGTTGGAGTACCTGACGGTTTACTCTCTGCACTGCAGCACGTCTCTGCTTGAACACCTGTTTACTCTAAAACTGGACAGGCAGGCTCTGGGAAGTTGCATTGAACCGATAACGAAAAAAAACAAAAAACAAACAGCCCTCAGAAATTATTAATCACACCTGTTTTTCATATCACCTTCGATAAAAGGTGCGGCAGTGCAGCAGAGGTGACGAAGCGCAGCAAAGATTAATGGGCCAATGTTCTCTGGGTGTGGAGAAAAAGCATTTCTTGTAAAAGCGGCGATCGGTAACGGTACGATCACACCCCGTGTTTGGCAAACAGCCATCGTTATACAGGAAAAGACGGATAAAGCAATGTTTTACGAGCTTCATTATCACACTGAAGATTAATTTGTGTCAATCAATATTATAAGAAGTGGTTGTAAATATATACCCAAGTACAGAGCAACTTCATCTTGAAGGCCCAGTGTGTAAGATTATGTGACATCTCATGGTTAGAATATTTTTCCTTTGTGTAGTAATCTTCCTTATCAAAACACACGCTTGTTTTCACTCAGGGTGGTGGCGCAATATGACGCTCTCTGCAAAGCAAGGCACTCGCTTCAAGTACATATAAAACTCTTATTCTAATGCTACAATGGCCAAATTATATACTGAAATATTTAGAGTCCAGTAAGGCCACATTTATTTATAGCAGGGTATTTAGAGAAACAAATATTCCCCCCTCTGTTTTAAAAAATAACATTGCACACAAACCTATGGGCGGCAGTGTATAGGGAGAAGGATAAAGACATGCAAGCAAATCAGAATCCTCAGATTCAACAACAACAAATAACACGATTGATGCTTGAGAACCTGAAACCCCTGTTTCTCCCGGTTGACACAACAACAACAACAACACATAACCGGTGTTTTTAGAAATCTCCACTTTGGCCGGAGTTTTTAGAAATAATCGTTTTCTGTGATAAAAAATTTTTTTTGTGTAAATGAGACGCCAAACAGCATTGGAAATATAAATAAATATCCAGGAGGAAGCTGTAGCACTCAGAGAAAACCAACATGCACACAGGGAGAACATGCAAACTCCACAAGGAAAGGCGGGGATTCAAACCGATGACCTTCTTGCTATGAGGCAACAGTGCAAGCCATTATTCCACCGTGTGACCCACAGTATAGTCTGACAAATAAATCCTCCAAACAGCCCAGTGTTGTTACTGACAACCATCTTAGATTTAGTCTTAGTCTTTTGGACGAAAATGCTTATTAGTTTTAGTCACATTTTAGTCACTTCTATATGTGTTAGTTTTAGCCCATTTTTATTCGACGAAAACTCAAAAGGGCGTTTTGCATCACAGTAGGGTAAATTTTGAAAATGGAAAACAGATTTTTTTACAACTCAGTGAAAAACTGAGGGAGGGAAGCACATTTTCTAAAAAATACTACTGCTATTCTAGCAATACAATCAAATCGGTGAAGTATCCCTTTAAGTAGCCATGTTCCTTCTCCGTGACCGTCAGGCGATTGGCCGGAAAAACGAAATGTCGTGCGTTTCAAACGTCTGACGGACCGCCCACTAACATTTTCGTCCATTCTCGTCTCGTCGACGAAAACTCACACAAGTCTCGTCATGTTTTTGTCGTCAAAGAGTTGCGTTTACCTCGTCGCCGTCTCGTTATCGTCGTGGAAAAAAGTGGCGTCAACGAAAAGATTTCGTCATCGCCATCGTTGACGAAAACGACGCTGAAACAGCCAAATCATGGATGTAGTAGAGCATTAACTAACTTATTCGTCAAAAAAGTGGAAGAGTAAAGTGCACTTTCAAACTCCTGCTCTGCTAACCTCTTATACTACCATCGAGCGTTAACCCTGAATGTTACACACTAGATCGGGGCAACACATTCAAGCACAGAGGGTGCCACAATTAGAAACCATGTCCAAGGCAATAGAACAGCACATACAGGCCTGTATATCTAAGCTAATAATTAGCTGTAGTCAAACATTTTTACTGGACGTATAAAGCCAAAAGAGTCCACATTTAATATGTTTATTTATTTTATTACTGAGGTAACTTGATAAGTGTGGTAACTAAATAGTGGGGGGAAAAAGCAGGAAAGACATCATATTATCTTGCGGGGCTGAATATAAGTGCATGGAGGGCGGCTGGATGTGACACCTGTGCACTAGACCTTTAAAGATTCTTTGCAGAGTTCCTCGACTCCTCTTGTCCCTCATGTTTGAAAACGATAACCTCTGTTTTCCAGGTGATTTGGAGGGAAAGGTCAAATGGTTGGATAACTACCAGAAGGTGAAACAGCTGCGAGACGCTCTGGTGTGGCTGCCTGTGTGGGAGAGAGACAAGCGCTCCTTCGTCCCTGAGGTCTGTCTGCTTATCAATTATCAATCAGGTCTGGGAGCGACACAGCTGCTTTCAGATCAGTCGAAGCATAAATGTCACATTTTTCACAAATGTAAAAGACAAAAATAGCTTGAAACACTGAATACCAGGAAGTATGAACAAGTCAGGAACTAAACAAAGTGAAATCAAACTAAGGCCCTTTCTCAATACCCACGTATATGCCAGTATGTACTTGCTTACTTGGAAAGTACATACTTTTGACTGAGAAGTACGACTGAAGTACATACTTGCCAAGTAGGGGAGTACACAAGCACGATCTCTTCAATTGGAACAGCAGCGTACTTCCTTGTTCTACTGTTTGAATGGCAGGTGGCGCGAAGCACTTAAGCCTCATTACCGCCACCTACAGTGTTGATGAATGAACATATAAAATACTTTTAATAAATACATATATTGTTGTTATTTTCACATTTTAAATATTTTATACACTATAAAATAGTGTCCATTATATGTAAATACATATACAATGACAGTGCGACTTTAATATAAATCTAAAATTCAAAGTTACAATAAATTAAACATTAATATTATACAAAAGTTCACACTGTCAGGTCAAAACGTTTGCATTAAAAACAAAACAACATGTCAACAACAAATCTATGGATGACACAAAGTATGTAATGAAGGAGCCGTCTGAACCAGTGGATCATTTCATCAGGACAGGCCGAGGTAACGCTGCCCTCTGCTGGACACTGTGAGCACCGAGCGTCCACAGAGGGGAGCTGATCACCTCCGACAGCGCCGTTGTCATACTATAAATACGTCTTATCTTATTACACAAACCACATGTTTGGATTCTAAATGACTAATTTCTCGCCTCAAATGATTTCAAAACTGTGTTCCAGGACACAGAAAAATATTTATTTCAGGTTTACATTTGTATTTTATCCTGCTATGTTCCGCCGAAATGCATTCTGGGATATATGGCTTTCCCAAGTACGCTCAAGTCACCACCCGATGCATACTTGGTAAAATGGGCGGAGCGAGAACACTTCCGGGTATGAGAACCGTACTCGCTGCTCGCATTCTAGAGAAATGGAACAGAACTTGGACTGAGGCTGATGATGTTTTCACAAGTACAGGAGTACGCAAGTACGGACAAGTACGCACAAGTGTGGATATTGAGAAACGGCCTATATGAACTGACACTGACACTATGGAGGCAGGTGAAGCTAATAAGACACAGGTGAAACACATTAGAGCAATCAAGAGGGGAAACAGGGCAGGAAGTCACACAAGGTACACACGAGGAAATACTACAAAATGAAACAGGAAACAGGAACAGAAAACCACTTAAAAAACGCTTAAAAGAGAAGATTAAAGGAACCGGAACAACAACAAGCAGGTCACGGGTTCAAATCCCAGTTGGATTGTGGGTCTTTGCGCGTGTCACAGTACAAAGACATGCAGATTGGTGGTTAAGTTAATTGCAGACACTTAACTTTGTCTGTGTGTTGCAGTGGTGATATATTTGTGCAATGCATAGTCATTATATTGATATATGCTGGTCTTAAATGAATTAAGATCAATAAAGTTTTGTGATGTTTCATTTTTATTGCTGTAGGGAATTTTTATTTCACTTTTATTTTTACCAGGAAGTCAGACCGGGTCAGTTAGTGGCAGCGTACAGATCAGAAAATAGCTACTAATAGTTAAGATCTTCTTTTCACATAGCAGAGAATAAAGCAGTGACACTTCCTCCTTAAACACCTTCTATGTAAAGCTGAGCTGATCCAATCTTTTATCTTCACGTACAATCACATATCACCAAAGCAGCTGTTACTGTGGGATCACACGTCACCAGGTGAAAGTGTTTGTATTCTCTTCTCTCTATAGAATCTGAAGCATCTCTTAAAGACCGTCACTCTGGACAATCTGATCTCTCACAGAAGTCTGCTGCATGAAGGGAAGCTGGTGCTCATAGGTACAGTGTGTGTGTGTGTGTGTTCTTCAATAGATGATAGGAAATTAAAAATATGGACACAGATCTGGTCGTGTTAGGACGTATTTTTCTTTTACTATTGGGTTTATCATATTGTTTATGTAGTTGTTTTTTATATGTTTGGACCCCAGTGTTTTAGCTTTTTTGAGCAATAAAATAAGTGTTTTATGTGCTCACTGATAGGATTTTGAATGAAATCTCTTGAATTCCTCACCAGAGAACACAAAGCTGATAGACGCTTACCTGTTCCTGTTTGATGAGTTCATGTTGATCACGAGGCTAAAGAGAAGCAAAAAGGTACGTTACTTTACTTACTGCTCTTTAATCCAGGATTCACAGAGACAATCTGTATTTTTTCATATCCACACTTGATCTACACTGAATACACTGGTCTGAACAAAATAATAACATATATATTTTCTTGTCTCCAGATCATTCTCTATAATCTCTATAATTATACCTATATAATACTTAGACTGGACAACAACAAACTCAAACTGAGTTCAATCACCTTTCTTCCCAGATAGATAAGAAACACATTAACGTTTACATCTCGTCACATGTTTGAAAAGGAGTCGGCAGAAGTATAAACTTATATGGGTTCTTAATGTTCTCAGTACAAACACAAGAATATGTCTTTAAGGCTTTAAACACCACCATTTCCATCACCGTCCTGGATTAGACTGCTGTTCTTCAACAATATGCTTATATTTTGTATTTTAAACTGATTAATGTTCTTACTCTGCTGTTAGACTGTTCCATAACTTAACAACTTTATAAAGTTGTCCTAGCACGCTGCATTTTTTAGTTTCCCTCTAAAATAACGTCCCTATTGTCTCTCTGAAAACAACGTCTTTATTTTATTTAGAAGTAAATTATTTCTTGATCCAAAGCGTTCATTTGTGTGGTCTTTATATCCTGTGTTATTCATTAATCTGATGGCTCTTTCCTATATTCTATGGGATAATTCCAATTCCTATTTTAACCCTCAATCTTAACTCTCAAGCTCAACCCTTGGGGTTAGGGTTAGTTGTATGCTACCATACAAGTATCATTATAAATGTTTACATAGAGTTTCTGAAAACAAACAGGATCTCAGCGCCTGGAAGCTGAAAATGCTAATGTTAAACATCATGATGTGATGTGGCAAAGTCAGAACGACGCACAGTGAGGGATCATTTATGTATATTAACACATAGACACTCAACGTCATCCATTGGTGTAAGTGTATAATTACTTAAAAATAATGTTTTATAAACTTGTGATAAGATGTTTATATGTAGAAGAAGAAAAACGCCAAGTTCTAACAATGTCTGGTGTAGAACTGTGGATGGACGTGGTGCCACAACCTTAAAATTCACCTCACATTGGTCGATCCTTCGAAAATCTAAATAATCTGAGAGGCTTCAGGTGTCTCATACTGTATTAGTGAGAAGACGGAGCACATCGATTGATTTGAAAATGTTTGTTGTTGGTTTTTAAAGCTTTTTAACGGACTGGCACCGTCTGAGGTCATCAGATCAACTAACAAGACGCTCTTAGACGAGGAACTGTGGAGACATTTGGGGCCAATTCCAATTCCTATCTTAACCCTCAAGCTCAACCCTCATCTTAACTGGCCCTCAAAACCAAGTGTTGAGGGTTATTCTGTCACTTAGAAATGGGACACCCCTTAAATGCAGATACGTCTTCAGACTGTAGGGGGCAGAATAACGCGAAAGCTACGTCCAGTCTGTCAACTCCAAAAAAGAAGAAGAAGAAGAACACATTTACGTCAGGATTATTTATTTATTATTTTATTTCAGTCACGTTATTAGGTTGTCAGTTAGTTATAAGATGATACTCATACAAATACCACAACCACGGACATATTCAGCTGACAGTTACCACACACCACGACTTATTGAAGGGTAAACGATAGCAAACGATCACTTGTCCGCACCGGCCGACTATTGACAAAAGATCGTAAACAGTGACGTCAGTAATCCATAATATGGGCCTAAACTAAGATAATACAATGGTTTTCATCATTTTTATATCTCTATTAACAAAGAAAATACTTAATTTGTATCACACTCGCTTCGCTGCTTTCGACGCCATCTTTCTTATGTGAAAACACGCAATGCATTCTGGGTAGCCCTTGCTCCCAAGGGTGGTCTCGGAAAATCTCAATATTGAGGGCGATACAGCCCTTAAACTCACCCCTCAACTTAATTTTTCTGAGAATCGGGACAGCACTTGCACCAGCGGGAGCGCACATTTATGAGATTGAGGGTTAAGATTGAGGGTTAAGCAAGGAATTGGAATTCACCCTGTATATCGCTTTTGTACGCGTTTCCCCACACCTTTACACAGTAACTCAAATACGGTACAAGTAATAAACAATATCATGTGTACAGGACGACAATGCTCTGTGCCAACTTGAGCAGGTTGTCTTAACCATGTCTTCATGCCTCGATGCGTTGACTTGCCAACATGTGATTGACTCATTAGATATTTGCTTGAATAAGCAGTCGGACAGATGTACCTAATAAAGTGAGGGCAGTCAGGGCGTTTGTTTGGAAAGTGGCCAGTTTGATCACAGTGGAATATTTAACTGTGTGGAAATGAGAGTTGTATTTGTGAAGACTCTTGTTGCTCATCTTCCCGTGCAGAAGTCCACTGGTCCAGAACAGAATCCTCTGAGGCTGCCCCAGAACCTGGAGCTGGAGCAGCTGCTGAAGGAAGGCTGTACGTTCACGGTGCTGGACCAGCCCATCTCTCTGGACCGACTCCAGCTCAAGAACATCGATCAGCTGAACGCCTCAAGTAACTAGAACAGACCGACTTACTCTGACACTGCTTTGCTCCACATGTCTGTATTTATTGACTGACACAGCTGATAGCAGGGTAATCACTGATCGAGCCTCTGTTTCAAATAAGATCAGAATGTTGAGTTTGATTGGAGTGTGTCATTCTGTGCTTTGGTTGCAGCATCGGGGCTCCCTCACTCTTTCATCATCATGCACCAGAACCGCTACCAGCAGTGTATCGGTGCGTTCATCCTCCAAGCTGCGTCGGAGTCTGTCAAGGTAGAGCGAATCAAATCCATCACACCTGAGAAGCTCCCTGAGAAGTCTCTCAAAGAGGCTGCAGTTCAGAAGGAGAAATGTTTTCATTCGTTATGGAACATCATATGTGGATATGTTCGTTATGATAAAAAGCAGATGATGTATACAACTTCTTCAGACAAAAACAAGAAAGGAGATTATGTGAATATATTTCTGCGTCAGGCTCATCATGGTTCTGTTCAAATTAACGGAGACAATAAAAGCAGAGGGTTACTGTTTTCTTAATAATATTTTTAAAGTATCCATCTGTAAGAGACGTTAGTGTGCCAGTTAATGAATTTAGATGAAAAAAGTGTTTTATATATGGAAATTTCCACATAAATTAAGATTGATGCCGAATGCTTAGTTGTACAAATTCCGTGGAAAATGTTGCACTATTTAAAAATCTTAAAATGTAAGTCTTATATCGTCAACACATTTTAAAATGATTTTTTCCCGTCGTAAATTCACTTTTACCTTTACATTTACCTCAGTTAAACAGAATCCCATTGACATATGTTGTCATTTTTAAAATGTTTTGTATATTACAGTGTTTTATTTGATCAAAAACTGGGTCATTTCAAATTTGTTTTATGTCTTAAATTCATTTACTTGTACATTCGGATTTATTTTGAATGGTCAGTTACACCAAAACCCATCTTTTTTTGTAATTTAAAAAAAAAATGTTTTGTGCCTTATAATGTTATATATCATCAAACACAAATCTTTAAATATTTTACGTCTTAAATTAATTCACTTGTACGTTTAGATGCTGAGTTAAACTGAATCCCGTTTAAGATTTTGTCATTTTTAAGATGTTTTGTCTCTTAAATTCAGTACATGACTTTATTATATCTGACCTGCCATTGAAAATCGTACGAATATTACATTATAATTAGATTTCTGCCTATGTCTTTAAAGTAAAATCTTGACAGATATAAATAATAAATAGCTGTTTTTAACCTTCAACGTGTGTTTTTGCAGAGAGTGTGGGTGACAAAGATAGAGGAGGCTGTGATGGCTCTGCTGAAGCTGGACTCTCAGCCGCCGCGAGTAAACAGCGCCTCACTGTGGCTGGAGTCGTCACAGATATGAGTCCACGTCCACGTCCTCCCTGTCAACTGTGCACTTCATCATCTCCTGGAGTCTCGTCACTGACTGTAGAAGCACTTGGATCCTTTTTGTAAACTCAACGTTTGCCGTTGCGGGCAACTGCCGCATTAGTGTCACATTAAATAATAAAAGAAATCGTGAGAATTGTAAAAGAATGAAAGGGTTTTTGTGTATGACCGCACATCAGTCTCAACACAAGGCCACACGGCAGGTTTATTATAGTTTTGAAATTGACATTAGTTTTTTATTTAGTTTTTCAGTTTGCTTTGTTATTTCAGTTTTAGTTAATTCAACAAACCGTGCCCGTATGTGTTTTGTGGAGTTGCAGATGCTGGCATGCTAAGCGGAAGATTTAGCTTTAGCCGTTGTACTGGTCTAAGTGGAGATGAATTCAGAAATCTTCAACTGTCGAGCTATTTGAGCTAATGAAAACTGTAGGGCTAGGCTATGACACGTCAATACATGGTTTGTTACCAGTAGGCTGTAGTATTTCACCATGCATTTTTTAAAGCACTCACTCACAGTAAAACTATGTTTTGTCACAATAAAATACTCATCAGTCCTTAAAGTTATGAGCTTGTTCACGATGTCTGTACAACAAACATAGTGTTTGCAGATGCATTGTTTTAAAAATAGCCTGGGGGGGGACTGTGCTTACTGTGAAAGACAATCCTGACGCATCCCTGTCTGGTGTAGAAGTAGTTTCAGTTTCCGTCCATCCATCATCTACCGCTTCATCCTCCACCAGAGGGTCGCGGGGGGTGCTGTGCCTATGTCAGCTGACAGTCGGGGGGTCATACCCTGGACAGTTTGCCAGTCCATTACAGGGCCACATATACCCACGCACACGGGGAGAACATGCAAACTCCTTGCAGAAAGGCCCTTGTTCCGAAGTTGTTCCAAACAAGGCTCGAACCCAGGAACCCAGGTCACAAAGGCAAGAGTGCTAACCACTACGCCAACCGTGGGCCCCAGTTTCTAGGTAAGTTTTTATTTGTGATAGTGATATTTGAGAAATATCACAATATTAATGTGCACTTTCGTATTCAAAGTGAAGCACTGAGCGTTTTGATACTATGATATGGTAATATACTGTACATATAAACAAGTAAACTAGTTTAATGACTTTGGTTTTTAAAGTCATTAAACTTGCCGTCTCCGTTGTCCCTTGACGGAGTGACGGACACTTAAAAAATATTCCGTGCAGTCGGAGACAACCCAGAGGCTCTTCGACAGGCTCTATGTCGATGCAGAGGACTCTGCGTAACCTACGCAGAACACTTTACGCAGAAGTATAAATTGGGCTTTAGGAGCTGCTGTATAGGCTTTGAAGTGGATGCTAGCACAAGTTCATGCCCCACGTTGAATTCCAAAGTACTGAGGTGTCCTTGAGCACAAAAGTGTATGTTCATTCATCTTCCCCCAGATGCAGACAATTTACACTTTGTCCTGTTCTCTGCTGTCCTTGCAGGAAGAAAGAGGAAGTGGTTCACAGTTGATGAAAAGCTCAAAGTTCTGCAGAGCCACAAGCCTGTCCACGTCCAAGAATACCTCTGCAAACACATGCAGTCCAACCTGCAGTTCCGTGTGTGACCCCACTAACAACAACAACAACAACAACCAAAGCTCCCAAATTACTGACAACAACCCTCCTCACTGTGATTGCTCCTAAATCATAAATCTGTCAGATTTAGATGTTTCTTTGTGTGCTCCATATGGACTGTGAAGCTTCTTCTATGTCTTACATGCTGAATTGACTGGCAGTGCACACAATGAGGGTTTGGTTTCCTGGAGGCCAGTAATCTAAAGTGGTTTTGTCTCAGAGGGAAACCTATCTGTCGAGAAGGATGAGCTTTATGTACATGAATATTTTTATTAAAAGTTTGTGAACTATTATGAAACCTGGGAAGCAAAATGTACTGTCACTTCACCACTGTCAGTTTACAGTATAATTATGACGTACTAGTAACACTGTAATACATATGTGAGGAATATTTATATATATTATATATAAAGACAGTATTAAATAGGGTTTTTTTTTTTTTTACTTTGCCCAAGAAGGAAAGAACTAGATTTTGTTGGCGAATCACACACGCAGGGGTTCTCAAAGTTTTGATACCTGAGGGCCAATTTAGGAACCCAACATTGGACTGAGGGCCGCCAAAGGAAAAAAAAGAAAAAAAAACAGAAAGAAATCCAATTTGTAATAATTTTAATGACCAGATTGCAGTTCTACAGTTTAGCGTTAAGTAATATAAGCGTTAATATAATTAACTGGGTAATTACCCAGTATTTTGGCCATTGTTCTTACCTTCTAATTACAGGTTAATACCAAGTAACACATTTTTGTTACCATATATTTACTGGGTAAATAGCTAGTAATTGGGGGCTGTAGCTACCTGCTTATTACCAGCTTATAACCCAATAATACACTAAAATTCACCATATAGAAACCAGGTAAATACCCAGTATTTTTGTTTACACTTATTGGTCTGTGTCCAGTAATGTCCAATAAACATTTATCAAGCTTAGTAGCTCCTGAATTAAAACTATCAACTGTAATTCATTGCGGGCCGCCATAAATGTTTCTGCGGGCCGCCATTGGCCCCCGGGCCGCACTTTGAGAACCAATGCTGTAGAGGATGGGTTAAATGCAGAGACGAATTTCCCCAAGGGGATTAATTAAGTATATCTTCTTCTTATTATTATTGTTTGACACTGAAAACTGACTGTCTGGCAGTGGTCTGCAATCTCAGTGTGCTTTGGATTTGACAAATGTCTTTATCTGTGAATAGAGTGAGGAGGTCCTGGTGTCCTAATGTGTTGTGCTTCAATATAATTCTTCTAAGTGCCTTCAAACACAGCAGTGTCGTTTTATGTACAGTGCACGTCCTGCAGCACTGACCGGAAGCTGTGCACAATGTTGAAACCAACCCTATTTTATTTGTCAGTATTGGATAGATGGATGTGCGAACTGTCCAGGGTGTCCCCCGCCTATCGCCCTATGTCAGCTGAGATAGGCACAGCACCCCCAGCGACCTGCCGGTGGAGGATAAATAATGGATGGATGGATAGATGTGAACTATGGTTTATTTAAGGACATTTCATGTTATGATTTAGTATACAAATAATTTGTTTCATGGGATAATATCCTCTCCTAGGGTTAGAAACCGTAAACTGTCAGTTAGGAAGCCTGAACCCTATTCGGTCAGACATTTTCTGGTCAACAATTTATAATTCCAGTTTATTTACTCTGAGTGGTTCTTGTTCTGTGGAGCTCAATGGATGATCCTTCATCCATTGAGTTCTATTTGTGCACGTGACTGTAATATTCTACTGTGCATCGCTGTGTTGTATATTATTCCTTTAAAGGTGCCATATGTATAGAATGTGGCCAAAAACAGTTACTACATTCAAATTCAAAACGCTGAGGTCTTTTAGGTTTCCTTTTCTGACGTAACTGGCAACCCGTGGTTGCTCAGTACCTGAGACTCTAGTGACTGCAATGATTGGTAGATGGCGGTTGGTGGTGCCACATGACGCCAAAACATGATTTCAAAACATAAACATGATTTGCAGTCTGCAAAATATTTTTTTTTTATGCAAATATTTTGTCTGTACTGTTGTTGTTGGTGAGTTCAGTTTGTTATATGAACATTATTCCTGAGTCTCTGTGACATATTAGGAGGAGTTTATGGCCAGTTGCTTTAGATTTATTACATAATGCACCTTTAAAATAAACTGTTTATTGACCGTTTTCCTTGTGTTTTATTTAGTGCTGCAGAACAGGGGGGAGCACTTGTTAAGTATTATCCTGAATGTAGACACCGCTCTGCCATTCTGTCCCTGACCCCGCCCATTCGCCGCTGCTCCCTCAGCTAGGTCAGGTGTTAGACTTGCTGCTACGGGCGCTCTGTATTTGTGAAATTGACTGTATTTAGTGAGCGGACAAACACAGCCGCGGCCATGCTCAGACGGATACTTCAAATGGTAAGCTTTTGATGCGACAAAGGTAACCGTATCGCTGCGGTTTAGTTACACTCGGTCGTTTTCCTTGGAAACACGGGGCCTATCCTGGTCCGTTTCCATGTTAGGGATGTACGTTTCTAAACTACGGAGTGTCCTTGGTGGGCGGGGTTCTTATTCGTAAGCGAAGGAGTTGGTCCATTGGCGTAGTTCCGCCACCCCGCCAGGTTATAACGGATATATCAAACGCTCCCTTATGTGGGATTGACACAGCTAGCTACGATAAGCTAGCTTGTGTCTAATGTTTGCCACCCTCTAGATGTGACGATTATGATATTTGATTAACGTGTCGTCTTTCATGGTTAACTAGGCAAAGATTGGTATACTCAGCTGAGGACATGTGTTTGTGTTGCGTCTCGTTTTTTGTGGTTACCGTGTGCTAGCTATGCTGTAGGTTAACTCATCTTCCAGTTTCATGTGCTAATAGTGACATTAGCCAGTGACTGTTGTGAGGTCCACTGTCAACAAAAACATGTAATATAACCCAACATGCTTTATTCAAACGGGGTCATATCAATTTTAGCAGTTACGTTATAGTAGCGACTAATACATTGCTTGACATTCAAGTGAAAAGTGACACTAACAGATGTTGACTTTTTGGTTAGCTTCTGAGTAGGACAACATTTCCCAGGGTGCATTGTTGGCCGCATATTTGACGTCTCGGCCTGTAAACCAGGAAAATCCACATTCGAGCAGTTAGCAATAAGATTTATAATGCTTAGTCGGACCTATACATTATTAACATTTGTTTGTTCCCAGTTATATTCATTTCCAAATTGAAATAGAAATATGATAATCAGAACGATTTATTTCCAGGGTGTATAGTAAATCCTTTGATAGTGTTAATGGCTCAGTTATACATAGGTGCTGTGCTGAAGTAGGAATGTTATTTAATTAAGGTTAGTAATATTTTCATTGTGGGAAAATCAGTGCAGTGCTGGATTATGCTTTAAGTTTGTTTGAATTGTGTCAACTTTGTTCCATGATGTAAATGTTCAGTGTTATCTTAAAGTGGTGTGTATCAGCCCTCCAATATGTTCCAAGATTGACTGGTTCAAAGTCCTTATCTTACTACACGGATTTACACACACACACACACACACACTCGTGTATTTTGACCTAGTTCATTCATGCAGACAACCGTCAGCCCAAACACCCCTTTTTTCCACATGCACTCAGTGTGTTTGTGTTTCTCTCCAATGGACTGAGCTGATCTCTAGTGATCACTTCTTCTCAACCTCCTCCTGAGCCGCTGAGTTTATTACTTCTACCTTCTCCCTTTTCAATGCCTGGGTGTGCTGTTTAATTTAGCCTGTCTTGCCAACGGCCTCTTTTACGACCAACACTGCAGTAAACACTATGCCAAAGACTATGTACTGAAATGCCGCCTATTAAATTCAAATGTCACAAACTGTTGTTCAGTCACAGAGTTGAAGAGATCATCTGAGGTGAAAGGAGTGAGTATTATAAAATTGCATGATGGCACAGATGTACACATCTGATTACAGTGTCTTCAAGTATGGTACGCATATATCTCGAGTGAGCTCAGATTGATCTCAGAATGGGAGTTCAGATTGTTACGGGTGACGTTACGACTGGTTACTACTTGGATGGGAGACACTGTACAGACTTACGTTTAGGTGCTTCAGTTACAGCAGTTTTTAATTCAAGTGTAAAGTATATTCCTAGAACTAACCATTATTTTCATAACCAATTCATCTGTTGATTATTTTCTTTATCAATCAAGGACACATTTCCCACGGTGCATTGATGGCTGCATATTTGAAGTCTCGGCCTGTAAACCAGGATTATCCACTTTCGAGCAGTTTGCATTTAAAGCAACTTTATAGTAATCTAATTTAAATGCATTTTTACAATTATTGTAGCAACATGAAACACAATTATATAGATTCAGATTTAATTACTGAAAACCACTCAAACCGATGAATCAGTCATCAAGTCGCATCACAAATAGTTGACGATTAATAATCAAATAATCATTGCAGCCCTAGTGCAGTCATCTGATTATATGAGTTTTTCCATTACCACTGAAAGAGACTTATATTTACATCAGGAGCCATGTCAGCTCTACAGAGACTGTGGTACTTTTCAATTTTAACAGTGTGATTACCCACTTTTAATCATTGCAAACTCTACAGGGAAAGGGCTTAAGCATAACTGGATATACCGAGTATGTGTATGTACAACATACATTCAAAATACATCAATTTATTATCTCCTTTTTAGACTCCTGGAAAGGGAGGCTCCCAGAATGCAGAGTCGGAGCAGCCAAGCACAGACCTTAACCATGACCAGACTTCTGAGGTAACAAGCAACTTTCCATTTTGTGTGTTGATAACTTGAACCTGATTATACTCTATATGCAGAGGTGCTGAATTGAAGCTGTCTGGTAAGTGTTTGTCACATGGTTGACTCTCCTGGTGTGTTTCCATGTCCAGGGCTTCATCTGTCCTCAGTGCATGAAGTCTCATAACTCTGCAGAGGAGCTCTTCAAGCACTACGAGCTGTTCCATGATACTGGAGACCTCCCAGCTCACATGGCCCCCACTCGGTGATACTGCTATTAAAGTTACATCAATTATGACTTAGAGTCTGACCTCTTGACAGAATTTTACTCTCTCTCCATGCTGTCCTCCTCTTTTAGGGAAGACCTCACAATGCTGCGGCAAGAAGTTCAGGACCTGCATGTCTCTCTAAAGGTGTCGTTGAGTTTTAATTCTGTGGCTGTTTAAATGGAAGGTTCATTCAATGACTTCACTCTGTGTGCATGTTTGTGTTTTCACTTGATGTAGGAGGAAAGATGGTTCTCTGGAGAACTCAAGAAGGAGTTGGACAAAGTCCAAGGACATCTGAAGCAAGTAATTCCCTCAAGTTACTTAACTTGATTCATTACGAAGTGTTTCTAAATGTGATACTGTTTAATAACATAAATGGTCATGCCTCCTCTTACTGTACGTGTCTTTTCTTTGTTTTCTCAGAATGATGGACCGAGCTCAGAGGATTCAGGTCAGTGACATTTTGATTTAACCTCTTCTTCCCTTCCAGCGTTGCATGCAGTGACAAAAATGTCATAAAACCAAGTCTAACTTTAATAAACACCAATCGATCAAACCAGCAGGAGCAGAAAAGACCATATGTGGCCCGCATATCTGTGTTAAAATAGATCTATGCTGCTTTAACCCATTGACAAAGCTCTGGCTTTGGTTCTCAAAGTGCGGCCCGGGGGCCAATGGCGGCCCGCATAAACATTTCTGGCGGCCCGCAATGAATTACACTTGATAGTTTTAATCCAGGAGCGATTAAGCTTGTTAATTGTTTATTGGACATTACTGGATACAGACCAATAGGTGTAAACAAAAATACTGGGTATTTACCTGGTTTCTATATGGTGAATTTTAGTGTATTATTGGGTTATAAGCTGGTAATAAGCAGGTAGCTACAGCCCCCAATTACTAGCTATTTACCCAGTAAATATATGGTAACAGAAATGTGTTACTTGGTATTAACCTGTAATTAGAAGGTAAGAACAATGGCCAAAATACTGGGTAATTACCCAGTAAATTATAAATTGTTATTATATTGACTCTTAAATTACATTATATTAACGCTTATATCACTTAACGCTAAACTGTAGAACTGCAATCTGGTCATTAAAGTGGGGATTTCTTTATGTTTTGTTTTCTGGTTTTTTCCTTTGGCGGCCCCCAGTCCAATGTTGGGTTCCTAAATTGGCCCTCAGGTATCAAAACTTTGAGAACCCCTGGACTACGGGAAAACATTGCGGCACTTCTACCATTGACGCCGGGCGAGCGGCTGCGCGTTTTTATTCTCTCATAGACGCCGGTAAAGTGGATACGTCAATTTTCGGGGGCATAAGGGTTTCCTCGCTACATTGTTTTGAAATTACTTCGTGCGAACATGGAGGACTTTGACAGCGGACAGATTTCTGAAGGCAGTGATTTTGAGGAGTTTCGTCTTCGATGACGTCATCGCCATATCATCGTCATATTTGGTGACATTTAGTTACATTTATTCTGTATGACAGTTACATCTGGCCCTTTGAGGGTAACCATTATGCTGATGTGGCCCTCAGAGAAAATGAGTTTGACAACCCTAGTTTAGAGGATAACAAGCTGTCAATCACCTAAATTGACCAATGTAAGCCAGAGCTATGGCCCTGCATATCTGAACATGCTGCAGAGTCGGAGAGTTGTTCCTTTTTTTGTTTTTTTAATTCATTCATTAAATGGTTTTAATAATTTTGTACCTAAGAAATCTCCCTAATTTTACTCTGCTTCACTTTTTGTTACATGACCTTCATGAATTTTAAAGCTCCTGCTGTATAGTTCTAAAGGTGATATTTACTTTAGAATGCAACATTTTTGTAGGCAAAGGGAAAAGTCCTTAATTGAATTTGATGAGTTCCATCTGCATTTACCCTGAAACAGTGAAACTGAGTGAAATCTCAGTGTCGTCTTTATTTTGATACCAAGGTCATTCATATAGAGCTTGTAACTGCAGATATTTACTGTTTGAGTAGGGACCCCCAAAAGAGGGTCAGGCAAAATGTCTGTGTCTGTAAATGTGTTTTTTCTCTCTCTATTTCTCAGCCCTTGAAAAGAAGTTAAATGAAGCAGAGACAGAAAAGTTCAACATCAAACAGATGAAAGACCTGTTTGAGCAGAAGGCTGCCCAGCTGGCCACAGAGATAGTAGGTTAGTGTTGGGCCAGGAAACTGAAAAATCTTTGTCTACGTCATTTAACACAGTGAACAATGAACTGTTGAGCTCAATCCACCCACGGTGTGTTAGAGAGTTTTTCTTTCTTTTTCATTTATTTCAAACTGAAATTATTTTTCCTTCGATCTGTTTGGGAAAATTGGATTAGATGCACACAAATACCATGCATACCATGTTTTTAATTAGAATTTTTATTAAAAGGATGTTTTATTATTATTATTGAATCTAACAGATTTAAAGTCCCGATATGATGAGGAGAAGAGCTTAAGGGAGGAGGCTAACCAGAGGCTGACTAAACTGACTGACCAACTGCAGAATGAGAAGCAGGAGAATGAGAGACTCCAAACAGAACTGGTACAACCAATACTTAAGTATCTCTTGGTATTTATTTTCTTCTTACTAGGCTTGAGATATACATGAATGAATGATGTGTTTTAAGAATAGTATTTAGGCTGTTGTTGACCTGTAAACTGGTCTGTTTAAAAAATCTACCTTCATTATAGGTTTGTAGTAGAGGGAGCGCACCTCCTGGTGATGTCTGACATTTTACACTGGGCTGGCCATTTCCCAAAACTGTCTGGACTGTTTATTTATTTTGTAATATATTTGATATATAGTAATATCTAGGGATGGGAATTTCACACATTTTTAGAGTCGATTGTGGAGGTCCACGTGTCGAATTTTTTTAACACAGCAACAGCAACAGCAGCAATGCGGGAGTGTAAACTATTCTACACTGTACTACTTCATTTTAGGCTCAAAAACTTGGCTGTAATGTCCATTATTGACTATCAGAACAGCGATAATTAAAATGAGGGGCAAAAAAAAGCGGACTCTCTGCTGGAACGTGCGTCGCCACTCGCCAGACGGCTCAGGTTTTTGAACCTGTGCTCGTTAGGTGTCCACCAGAGTGAAGTACAGTGATCTTGACTGGGTGAGATGCCGCCTTCATTTATGTAGCACTTGTGTTATGTCCCCCACCCCCATCCTAAACTTAGGCGCAACCTCATTCGCACTGCACACACACACGCTTGGACGCGCACATCCACTCGAGAGAACGAGCCGGTGACGCGCGCACCATCATCCGCAGGGAGCCTGGACAGCAGGATCACCTTTTCGTGCACAGCTTCTTTAACCTCCACGGTCGTGAACTTTACGTGTTTGTGACACTTCGACTTTTTTTTTTTTTGTCGAGGTCCGCGCGTGTCGATTGTCGATCGTTTTGTCGACAAAAAAGTCTCCCATCCCTAGTTATAGCATAGCATCTGTTGCTCAACTTCAGTCTCCATGTCCTCAACAAAATACTTCTGCGCTGCCCTCTAGCTGCAGCGACCAGGAGTGGAGGATGTGGACGTCCTGAAGAAAGAGCTGGTGCAGGTGCAGACGTTGATGGATCAGATGACACGTGAGACGGAGGATGAGTCTGAACGCCTCAGGAACAGCTATGAGCAACTGCAGGCTAATTACACCACCGCAGAGGTGAGGCTGCTAACCATGTTATGTCTTGCAGATGGTCAAATGTTGTTCTCCTGATTTTCCAAGTAGTTATGGGAAAACTTATGGAATAGTTTGGATGTACTGTATTCATGTCATATCTGCCAATGTGCCAAATTCTTATTAATATATATCCGAGGTATAATTCAGTGTTTGTGTTTGTGTTTTTGTTTTTTTTAATTGTGTTTTGTCATACAGAACATTTCACTCGTTATAGCTTAATTTTCCCACACTTATTTGAATGCATTTTAAAATTTAAAATGAATTCTATGAATTCACAGCCTTCACGCCACAAGCCTCTGTCGGCTGTGAAACACCAAGAACAACAACTACAGCAACAGTCTTCTGAAATGTGAATTTTCTGTCCCTGCAGCAATACACAAGAAACTAACACGGCATCCTTTCTTCTTTATAAAATAGTCTGCATCATGTCACCATATTAAGAAGTGGGTGTAAATTGTGATAAACCAGTGATTCACTCAGCTGAACAGCTATGTGTTGTTGACTTACCTCTTGTTGTTATGTGGTGACTTACCCCTGGTCATGTGTCTCTTTCCCTCCTCTTCCTCCTCTGCGTCTCACATATTCTATCCCTCTTCAAGATTCGTAAACTGGAGGTAAAATAAGTCATTTCAAGTTGTCCCCAAATTATTTTTATTTTTTGCGTTTACTTTTATCATAGATTTACTTTTTTATCAGTAGTGTGAGGTTGTTTTTTTTGTGACACGTGTGTGTTCATTACTAATCCACGTTGTTTTTGATTTTCTTTAATCTCATTCCTTCACAGTGGTTCTTCTGCTCCATGATTGTACAGCAATATTCTTCACCAAAGAGTCTCATGTTCCTGTCTGTTGTATTGCAGATGACCATATCACAACTGAAAGCAGAGCTGGAGAAGGGTCCTCAAGAAGCAGCTGTCTACACCCAAGAGATCCACCAGCTGCAGAGCAATCTGAATAATTTGCAGCAGCAAAGCCAGGTAACACACACAGTTTATAAAGCTGAGGGGACACTTCTAGATATAACCTAACCATCACAACTAAATATCTCATCCTTACCGCAACCTTAAAGGGATACTTCACCGATTTGAATGTGGCTTTGTATTGCTAGAATAGCAGTAGTATTTTTTAGAAAATGTGCTTCCCTCCCTCAGTTTTTCCCTGACTTGAAAAAAAATCTGTTTTCCCTTATCCAAATGTGCCCTACTGTGAGTCAAATGACGCGTTTTGCATCACAGTAGGGCAAATTTTGAAAATGGAAAACAGATTTTTTTACAACTCAGTGAAAAACTGAGGGAGGGAAGCACATTTTCTAAAAAATACTACAGCTGTTCTATCAATACAAAGCCACATTCAAATCGGTGAAGTATCCCTTTAACCCGAAACAAGTTTAACCCTAAAACCCAAAGTCTTCATCCTCTAAAAATCCATTGAAGTTGAGAGGACTGGTCAAAATGTCCTCGCAACCTTAGAAGGACAAGCATACACTGCCAGTGATGATGTAACCATTAAATTGACTCAAATCACTGCAGTGAGTATTGTGCAGTATTTACTTTAACTTGTAAATATGTATGATGGCAAGTCTTATCAGGTGCCCAATTAAGCAAACTCTGGCTAATGCAAGGCCCTCCCCAAAGTACATATGTAAGGCTTATTGCAGGGCTGCAATACCAAAATGATTTTTATTTGAAAGAGATTATGCACATATACAAATACATTTAGAGGCGTAGGTACCATTTCTGCCAATAAACCCTCCTAAATGTTTCACACTGGACCTTTAAGCACATGTTTAGAATGCGGCTTGATTACAATGCGTTGCCGTCACCAGCCTTCTCAATGTGTTGATAAAAATTTTTTTACAGGCAGCTCTATAATTAAACCAGTAGGAGGGAGATTGTGCCAATACGTCAGTTAAGGTGAAATACGAATATAGCTACCTGCACCCTGCAATGGGAACCTTCGAGCCACAAGGTCCCTTTCAGGCAAGTCATTTACTGGATGGGAGTGTAGGGGTTACAGAAAGGAATCTCAAGTACATTACCCCTCTCACCCCACACTACCAATCGCAACAGGATACCCTGAGACTGGGTAGGTGAAAGGAGTCCTAAAATTCCCTCAAGTCATAGTACCATTACTTTGATTACCAAGTATCTTAAAGCATTTAGGGAGGTACAATATGTCAGTTTAGTGTAGATCATCCCACAAAACATATCATAAAATGTGTCATTTTTTCTTCTTTTTTTTTAATGAACATATATCTCTTAGAAATGGCAGAATTTGAGTAAGCATTTGATTAATGGGTTCATGAAGATTTGTCACCTTTCATCTTACACTGGTTTAGACCATTTTACCTTCATTTGCAAACAACTTGAAGAAGTAAAAGAAAAAATTAAGATTTTACACATAAATACTTAAATACAGTAAAGCAAATGAATGTAAAATGTAATTTTCCACCTTTGGACATTTCAGATTAACACAATAGAAGGAAGAAAAAAAAGTAAAGGGGAGAACAAAGTCTGCAGCAAGTAAATGTTGCAGAAAGGTGCTCCAATGTCTGGTTTACCTGCGGGCCTCTTAAACTGCAGTGTTTCCCCTAACACTATATTGGGGACCCCCCGCAACGGGACCCCCAACCCCCGAAATTCTAGTTAATTTCACAAAATCACAACAGAATTAATTTCAGGTCACTTTTCCTATAGAACAGGTCCGGACTATCGTTTTTTTAATAAATAATGATGTTATTGATCTAATTTAAGCAAGCACAAGTCTAGAGCTGCAACTACCGATTATTTTCGTAATCGATTAATCTGTCGATTATTTTCTCGATGAATAGTTTAGTCAATAAAATGTCAGAAAATGTTAAAAAACGTTGATCAGTGTTTGTCAAAGCTGGAAATTAAGATGTTTTTGAACGTCTTGTTTTGTCCACAAACCAAAATGATTAAGTTTTAATGATTTCTTTATGTGGAGCAAAGAAACCAAGAAAATATTCACAAATTTGGAAAGCTAAAACGATCAGAAATCTGGTTTTAATCATGAAAAAAGCTTCAATTATCGATTATCAAAATAGTTGGCGATTAATTTAGTAATCGATTAATAATCGATTCATCGTTTCATCGTTTCAGCCTTACCCAAGTCCAGTCACCATAGGTGACCATACGTACAAAAATAAATAAGGAAACGGATAAAAGATAGATAGATAGATAGATAGATAGATAGATAGATAGATAGATAGATAGATAGATAGATAGATAGAACAAATAAGTAAAAGTAAGTCATTTGTTGTAATTGTTGGAGAGAAAAGAGAAAAATATTGTAAAAGAGTGTGTCCCGTCCCCCCAAAGCCATAAACCTAGTAGAAACACTGAACCGTCATACTCCTCAGTTAGCACCAAGCTCTACTATTCACAACATTTTGTTCTTTGTCACCTTGTTGCAAAGTTTACTGCCAGAGCTGACATCAGGACGAGTGCTGCATACATACCAGTGTATCCCTGTGTCATTAAGTTCCCACTAGAAATGCCACACCTCACTTTATTCTTGACTCTTTTAATCACATGATGTGAGAGTGCCTTGTTGCAGATTCTATCATGCCAAACATATTAATTTAGAACACTTCTTGCTCCCTTTCCCAGGGTGGATTAATTAATCCCCCCCCCCATCAATCTTCATCTTTTTCTCATGAAAACCTGCATCCACATTTCGAACAGATGGTGTTCATCTGACAGATTTTGTCTTCTCCTTTTTTGTCAGAGTCTGTCCGAAAAACTGTTACGTAAGGAGAAGGAATATCAGGTGCTGGAGGAGAGTTTGGGTGCTGAGAAAGTTGCCAAGAAGGAAGTTCAAGACAGCCTGAGGGAGAGGGAGCTGGAAGTCCAGGAGCTGCAGGCTCGGGTCTCAGGGACCGAGACTTCCCTGCAAAAGAGACAGACAGAGGTCGGAGAGAGGACTGAGGAGGTGGCAAAGCTGAGAAGTGAGATTAACGAGCTTGAGGTGAAACACGCAGAGCTCAAGGTCGAGAGGAAACAACTTGAACAGCAAAGGGAAGAAAAAGAGAGCAAGGGCGCTCAGCAGCAATCTGAGATCAGTCAGGTGAGTAAGACTGACACAAATGAAGACTATTGCATGCAGCACAGCATAACAAATGATATAAATGCACTCTTTCTAGCTTCATGCCAAACTGCTGGAGGCAGAGAGACAGCTGGGAGAAGTGCAAGGTCGTCTGAAAGAACAGAGGCAACTCTCTGGGGAGAAACTAAAAGATCGCGAACAGCAGGCCGCCGACCTGCAGCTAAAACTGTCACGTGCAGAAGAACAGGTAAGCATCAGAGGAAATGACTCATCGCTGCAAGGGGAGTTAATGCTACGGATGAGTCACAACATTTGTACCAAAAAGTTTTAATAATGAATAGCTAAAGATATGCAAACGCCGTATTGGTTTGAAGTATGTTATTTTTTTGGAAACAGGATTATAGATGGTCCAACTGGATGGAAATTGACTAAACACAACAACGAACAAATCAAGATTTGTCAGACTGTTGTGCGATAATACAGAAACAGTCGTATTCATGTCATTACACTTATATATACTGTATATAAAAAAATTTCATTTTTCAGTTGAAGGAGGGCACCAGTAAGAGCACAGACTTGCAGCACCAGCTCGAGAAAGCAAAGCAGCAGCACCAGGAGCTTCAGGCGCTGCAGCAAAACACCAATGGCAAACTCCGTGAGGCACAGGTCTGTTCCACACTGAGACATCGCTAACAACCAGTGACGTGCGGTGAGCTCTAAGGTAGGGTAGGCAGGCAGTCACAGACCAAGACGTACACACATACGTTGCAGACGGTGCCCCATGCAATCTGAGAATATCAAGATTGTAGTACTGTACTACAACAGAAACTTAAACTGTGTGTGTGTGTGCGTTGTGTGAGAGGGAGGGAGGGAGGGAGGTAGAGAGGGTGCATTAAGACTTGCTTAGTTCATTTGAAGATGAAGTCCATGCGCCGTTCCTTCTTCACAAAGTTGTCGATGACAGAGTCTCCTGACTTGGCCTTCAGTTGACAGAGTATACAGAGTTTACAGTTGCTCTGTCCTTATTCTTATGCCACTACTTTGAAAAGTACGTATCATTTTCTGTCCCTTCCTTTGGAGAAGGTCTGGTAGCTCAGGCATGGGTCTCCCCTCTAATAAAAGCTGCTGTTTATCATCAAGTGCCAGCCTTAAGAAATGTTTAAACCTCTCATTTAGAGCCATCATTACCTTCAGTATCCTCCTGCTAAATTGCTGAACGTAAAACAGCGAGAGGGTGTGACGGTGTTGACAATTCACGAAAGTAGAAGAGAAGGTCTGTGCCTTTGCTCTGTAATAGAACGCTATGTCGAACGGCTTGTGCAGCCGCTGCCTGACCAGAAAACAGCGCTGTTGAGTCGCTTTTATTAGACTATGAAAATCACCAAATGCGGACAGATTCAAAATTATCTGAAATTAAAAAATACAACATTTTCCAGCTTGGGTAGGCTCTGCCTACCCTGACCGCACGTCACTGACTATTATATACTTGTTCATGTGTGTCAGTGCTTTAATAGACTGAAACCAGTGAAGTAAAATGTGGTGCATACATTTTTTTAACCATTCTGTCTTGTTGGCTTGTCCTCATGCTGTAGAATGACCTAGAGCAAGTGCTGCGTCAGATTGGTGATAAGGACCAGAAGATCCAGAACCTGGAGGCTTTGTTGCAGAAGAGCAAAGACATTGTGAGCCAGCTGGAAGCTGAGAGAGAAGACCTATGCGCAAAGATCCAAGCCGGCGAGGGAGAGACAGCTGTACTTAACCAACTAAAAGAGAAAAACCATGCACTACAAGAACAGGTAGCTTAAAAAGTCTACATCTCTCTAGTGCAGACGTGAAACAACAACAAAAACACACACCAATTCCCTACTTTTTCTGCATCATAAAGGTGACACAGTTGACAGACAAACTAAGGAACCAGTCAGAGAGCAACAAGCAAGCTCAGGATAATCTACATGAGCAGGTACAGGAGCAGAAGACGTTGCTGCGTTCTGCCCAGGACAGAGCTCTCACCCTGGAGACGTCGGTCTCTGAACTCACCACTCAGCTCACAGACAGCAAGGAGAAAGTAGGACAGCTAGACACTCAGGTAAGCCTGTAAATGAGTATGTCTATGGGCCTGAACTGCTATGGTACGCAAAGACGCAGAACAATCGTGTTTGTGTAAAGCCATTCTATGGAAATCGCTCGTGTGACATGGAACTAATAACTTAGATGTCAAGTATGATGTATTTAGAATTTATAAGGATGATGATGATGATGACACCTATTAAACAAACAGCAGAACAAGATCAATCATGCTTCCTACATGGCAGCTTCAATTTGGCTGCTAATTTCTTCCATACAGTATTTTTAATGATGTAGTAACAACAACTTAAGAACAAATTGTAAACTCCCACACGATGTTATGTCGACATATTTTATATCTATATTAGTCAATAGATATAGAAGCACACACTGAGATGGTCATCATAAATATCTGACACTGTCAGATAATTTCCATGAGCTGTCTTAGGTTGCAGCCCATGTTTGAAGCTCATTCAGAGTACAATGTTGGACCCATGATTAAAGTAGGATTGTTGACATAACTAATGTCACACAATGTATACTGGGCATAAAATATGTTGAATATAATAAGAGTTTTAAATTTTGATGGTGATCATGTTTGTTTGGTTTTCCCGCAGCTGAAGGCAAAGACAGAAATGCTGCTGTCTTCTGAGGCAGCAAAGGCTGCACAGAAGGCCAACCTGGAGAACAGCCTGGAGACTGCTCAGCATGCACTGCAGGACAAGCAGCAGGTGAACCCTGTCACGTGGAATATAACACATTACCTTCACCCCTCGTGTCACTCGAGCCTTAACATCTGTGTGTATCCCTTTCCCATCTTCTTCTTGCGCAGGAGCTGAATAAAGTTCAGAAGAAGGTGGACGAGCAGGCTCAAAGACTCAAGGAGAGACATGAGCAGTGCACGCAGCTGGAAACCTGTCTGAAGGAATGCAAAGACAAACTGCTGGCCTCAGAGCAGCGTGTTGAGCAGGTCGAGGGTCTTAATAAGGTTTGTGTTGAGTCTTCATACAGTGTGCCAGAAATTCACCATGTAAAAGACATTTACATTTAAATTTGTGACATCTTATGGTGAGACTGCAGATTTCCCTCCCTTTCCCACATGTATCAGAAAGGACGTTGTTTATCTTTGATTGTGCATTAAGCGTTCACTCTAAAATGCTAAACACTCTGGTTTGTTAGCCCCGTTAGAAACTACAGAGGCAGCACAAGATGGCAGCCTCTGTAAAGCATGACCTAGATAAAAGTATATAAAAAAGGCTTCTACGAAAACCAAACTGTATCATTTTGAAGCTATTATATATTTATTAGGGTGGCAACGGTTCAACAAGCCCACCGTTCAGTTAGTATTGCGGTTTTTGGTCACGGTTTTCAGTTTAGTTTTTATTTTAGTTTTTTCTACAAACCTAACATTCTATTGAGACATGATGACTGAGGCAGAACCTCCACACCTGCTACATAAAAAGCTAAATAAATTCAGCCAGTTGTGGCATTACATAAAATGTTTAATTCCAAACAAAATACTCATATAGCTGCATTGTTCACAATACATTGTGTGTGTCTTAAATGGCTTTACTTGAACTGTATATGAAATTGCTTAAATCTTTGGCTATGAACAGCCCAACAGCTTTTGTTATTTCTTTGTCTGAATTTGTGGGAAAGTAAACTTGTCCAACTTCGTCCTCGTCCCACAGTGGATTTAATAGAGGACGTTTGATTTTCTCCTCCATTCGCCGTTCTCCATAACACCGTAACGCTGTAATGTTTGGCTTCCGTTTCGTAAACATTGTCCCTAACATCGTGTGACATGTCATTCCTATCGTGACAGTGAGTTGGACAACTAGTGTTGCGTTCATGAATGTGGGGGAAAAACAAGTCGCTTATAAACACATTTGCACACACACTCTAATCCATGCAGAATCTATTTATCTAGAATAATAAACACATTTAATGTACACCCCTAATTTTTACAAATATTATGTTTCATTTCTCTCCAGTTAGCTCTCTTAAGAACACGGTACTACTACACACACCTTATTTGCATTGTGTCTCTTCTGGTTTGTTAGTAAGTGCACGATTGTGCAAATATACATTTTACTGAATTAATTTGATGTTTCAAATGGACAGAAACTGGAGTCACAGGTTGGAGAATTGCAGGCCGCTCGAGACCAGGTGCAGCAGGATGTGCAGAAGTTGCAGAAGGAAGGGGTGGAGGTTAAACGGAAAGCTAAGGAGCTGCATCGTTCTCTAGAAACAGAGAAAACCGGGTAAGATGAAGTGTGCACTCTTTTTGTGCCGAAGCATTAGATTTATACATCGTTTTTCTGAGTTACAATACCTGGCACTGTTGCTACTACTAAAAAACAGTACATTTAAATGACTCAAAACAGGGTTCCTACACAGCATGGAAAAGTATGGAATTTAATTGGAGTAATTTCCAGGTCTGGATAAGTATGGAAAAGGGGAAAAAATTATGGAAAAATGTTTGTGTTGATTCCAGACCATTATCATACTTTCTAAAATTAAATATATTAATATATACGGATCAATTAAAGTTACTAATGTAACATAGCCTACCTGTAGATGATATGAAACTAATCAAGCTGCTGTAGCATGGTGTCGAGTTACCAGGGTTACTGTTACTGACTGCGATTCTCATTTATTTATTATTTTATGTCGTCGAGCTAGCCATCTACTGTCGGCCGTGACAGTGTCATGGGTCAATGCAAGTTTTCCTAGGGCTGACTTCATGAATAATTAGTGAAGGATTTTAAAACCATTTATTTACATAATAAGCATCTAACAATTGGTATTCAGTTTAATATTGACTGAAAAAACCTCTGAGATGTCTGGAAAAGTATGGAATTTGAAATGGAAATGGAAATGGGATGGGATCTGTAGGAACTCTGTCAAAAGTAAATGGAATTTGATAGATTTTCAGTAAGCTAAGCTGCTAAATTGGCCAGTATTGTACAGTATGTGTCGAACATGCACTGTATATCTAACTGATTATTCTGTCAAATTGATGTGCTTCTTTCATGACTATATCTTTATTCAATTATGCTCTATTTAGTCTAAAATTACGGTATTTGTACTTTCAAGTTGTTTGTTTATTTATATTTTGATTAACATTTCCTAATGTAGACTACATTTTGTTTGCCATCAAGGTCTGCAGCACTACAGGAGGACTTAAAGAAGAAGACGACGGCTTTAAATGACATCCAGCAGCAGTTGGAGCGCTGCGAGCAAGATAAAGTTGTTCTGAGTGTGAATCTGGACAAGGTGACTCAAGAGGGAAAGACTCAGCATGCAGAGCTGGACAGGAAAGCTCAGAGTCTGACAGTAGACCTAAAAAAGACCCAACAGGAGAAAGAAGCTCAAAAGAAGGAGCTTGTCTCAACTCAGGAGAGCCTAGGAAAGGCTAACAAGGCACTGAAAGAGAGTCAGAGTCAACTGGACACAGAAAAGAAGGGCCATAAGTCAGCCATGGAGGAAAAGGTAGGTTTGAAAACCTCAAGACAGAAATAAGTAGAACTCGTGAAGACAAATCTGATATTGTTTTTCTATTGCTTGACTTTCTGGAATACTACATAACATCACTGGCACATTATTCTGTCTGAAATCTTCAGGAAAAGTCCAATGAGAAGGACCGACGGGAACTTCTAAAAAATAATGAGACCATTACAAAGGCACTGGAAGAGTCTAAACAGCAGTTAAAGCAGATTAAAGAGGTGAGCTTCTAAAAATAAAACACTATGGGCCTGATCTACTAACGTGCAAAAACGTGTGCAAACTGGATTGCACACGCAGATTTGCATTGATGCTGATCTACTAACAGGGCGCAACGAGGAACGCGTCCCTCAGACGGGCAAAATGGCACTCGCAACCCATTTAGCGTTCTTGCCTTAATGCATATGCAATGTGGGGCCGTTTACACGCAATTTTGGAGAAAATGTAAATATGTTATTTTAGCACACGCAAAGTGATTTATCAAACCTGAAACTGATTGCGGTGCTTATTTTAGCGTCTATATTTAGCACGTTTGAAAGGCAGGTCTTAACTGGCACAGTGGTGCGCACACATGGCTGCGGTTACGCATATATCCTCTGAGAAATCCATAAACAAAAATACTTTTTGTAAATCAGGAAGTTATGCTTTTCCAGAGCATGTTCAACTACGCTTATTTGGTGTGAATACATTAAATATAGATATCCAGAGGAGATATGCGTGTTTGTACTGGTATGGGCTTACCTTGGTCTGCAGTTTGTGGTTCAAGGAGGGGTCGTACCTATGTTCCCCGGTTAAGACCAGAGGAACGGGGAACCCCGCTTTACCTTAACGGGTCCAGCTCTAACCTGGTCTATTCTCGGTGCACGGCGAAGTGCAGGTGGCACAGTGCGCACACGTCACCAAAACCTCACAGGCAGGTTACCCTAACCCTTCCAGTTCCAGGCACATTTAAATGCAATAAACAATCACTATTTAATGTAACTATCTGAATCAGCTATAGATATATCATCTATATCGATTGTCCTGTCGCCTCTGACGTCAGATCAAAGGCTGTTGGCACGCGTAATGGAAACTCAGCCTGACTGAATGAACACAGATGAAACCAGGGACGGACTGGGACTAAAAAGCCGTTGTGATGATCCGCTTTATTTATTTATTTACTTATTGACAAGAAAGTCACACATCCATTGAAAGTAGACCTATGTGTAAGCTTGAGAGAAACAGCAGAGCGCTCCCTGGCAACATCCATAGTCCATAGTTGTCTTTGTTTGATACGTCAGGTAATGATGGAGCTGTCCAAAATACCGACGCAGGATTAAAATAATAATAATGATATTAAAAGGTCCTATGGACCCGGGGAACAAGGACGTCATATCCCTCGATCTCAGTTATCTGCTCAACGTCAGCTGTGCTTTCTGTTCAGTGGCTTCAAATTTAATTCTGCGCTTCCGTTGAGTCTGCTCTTTCTCCATGTTGACAACCCTTGACTAGCGCAAAATCCTCATTTAAATAGGGCGGTCTTAACCACTTCAGCACCTGTAGTCAATTGCGGTCGCAATCTTAGTAGTTCACCCGCAAAACGAAATCCAGTAGCAGGCGCAGTCTTTAAGCTCGCGCACGCAATTTAGCGCTCGCTATTTGTAATCTTAGTAAATCAGGCCCTATGTATTTTGTTCTTTTCTGAATGTAACATCTCAACAACCATTTAATGTCTAAAAATGACCAGGTGGAGAAGAAGCTGAAAGGACAGCTGAGCTCATCAGAGCAGCAGCACTCAAAGACTCAGGAGGCACTAAAGGAAAAGGAGAATGAGTTGGAGAAGCTGCAGGCACAGCTGAAGACAACTCAGGGGTCCTTTGAAGAGGAGCAGAAGAAGCTGAAGGGACAAGTGACAGAGTTACAGGAAGTCGGTGTCAAGAAGGTAAGTAGCCATTTGTAGACCAAGTTCATTTTCAGTCTACTTGACTTCATATATACTGTGCCAGTCTAGCCTCAAATGTAGTTGTGTATACATTTAGTAAAGTTGTGCTTTTGTCTTCAGGCAGAGGAGGAGAGTAAACTGAGGGCCCAGATGTCAGAGCTCGGCAAGGAGCTGAGCTCTGAAAAGAGCCGGACTGCAGAGCTGCAGAAGACCTTGGTGCAAAGTCAGGAAAATCTTACTAAGCTTCAGTCTGACTTCTACGGGAAAGAGTCAGAAGTTTCTGCTCTGCGTCAAGACTTCAAGGTACGTAAATGCCCAGTAAAACCTTTCCACTTTTCTGTTTCAGGAAAAACTCATTTGAAAGATTTTAGGCCCCGTTTGTTTGAAAACTTTTCTAGCTGTTTGCATTTGCTTTTTTTTATATTTCTAAGATCATCTCATCAACAGTCTGAAACAATAAAAGCCACTAAATTGCCAAGTGGCATTCTTTAGCCGATGTAAATTTTATTTTTTTATGGTTTATTTTATTACTCACTGTAAGTAAGTGACTTTTGAACTTTGTTTAACTGAAGGCATCAGAAGAAAAGCTGAGCTTAGCACAGGAGGAGTTGGCTGCTAACCTCAGCCATCAGAGGGGTTTGGAGGCTCAGATCCAGGAACTGAAGACGAGCCACAGCTCATTGGAGCAGAAGCTCAGTCAACGAGAGCAGAAGCACCAACAGCAGGAGCAAACACTGAAAGAGCTACAGAAGCAACAGGTCAGAAAAAAAAGAGTAACACGCATGCATTTGACAGAATGAAATTAGGACAATTAAAGGTGCCATATGTAAGAATGTGGCCAAAAACAATGTGTTTGAACATTTCTCATATATTGAATAACTATTCTAACTGTTTTAACTCATTTTTTAACAGTATTTTTAACTTCACAACAAAAAAATGTCAGGTGGCACAACCAAATATTTATAAAAATATATATACATTCCTAATATTTATTTTAAAATCAATTATTAAGGTGTCTACACTAGATAAATATTATTATATTTATCATTGTGTCTTTTTTTTTTTTTACAATAATTTAAAGGTGCCATATGTAATAATGTGGCCAAAAACGGTTATTACATTCAAATTCAAAATACCGAGGTCTTTTAGGTTTCGTTTTTCTGACGTAACTGGCAACCCGTGGTTGCTCGGCAGCTGAGACTCTACTGACTGCAATGATTGGTAGACGGCGGTAGGTGGCGCCACATGCCAAAACATGATTCATGATTTGCAGTCTGCAGAATTTTTTTTTTAATGCAAATATTTTGTCTGTACTGTTGTTGTTGGTGAGTTCAGTTTGTTATATGAACATTATTCCTGAGTCTCTGTGACATATTAGGAGGATTTTATGGCCAGTTGCTTTAGATTTATTACATAATGCACCTTTTAATTTTAAACTGTGCTTAACAGAATCACATTAAGGAGGAGCTGGGGAAGGAGAAGAGCAAAGTGGAAGAGCTGAACACAGCCAAGAGTCTCCTGGAAAAGAATAACAGCAAGTTAACATCGGAGATAAAAGCACGAACAGAGAAGGGCGAAAAGGTCAGTCATACACAGTTCCTTTTCATTCAGGGAGAAAAGAGGGGATACAATTTAAATTATAAAAGCCTCAGTAATCCAATTGTTAAAGGTGTATAATGGTGAGACTCTGACTCCTGTGGCTGTCACATACCACACAGTGTCTACAGTGCGTACAGAAGTCTCTCTAAGACTACAAAATCCAAATGATATTTTAATTTAAAGGGATTATACACTTATACAAACATACTTATGGGTAGTATATTAAATCTCTGCCTCCTCAATGTTACACTGCTGTTTGTCATGATTGTGTCTGACATACACAGATTAATGCAGGGACACTGCAGGTCATTGGGGCCACATTCTTCAGGAGCATAACTGAGCACGCTTGAGTTGGCAGTTTGATAATCTGGATTTTCTTTTTTTTCTTCTTTGTATTGAAGCTTTAAACAAAGTACCATTCACACGTTTTTGAGCACAAGTCTTAAACTTGATGTGAAGATCTGACTAGGCTGTTTAAAATCTACAATCTAATCTTAAAAATGTGAGGCACTGCTTGCCTCTTTCTTTGCAGAACTAAACCATGACCAAAACCAACGATTATGCTTGTGGTTGTTATCTGTTTATTTCAGGAGCTGGGTGAGTTGCAGGAAGCCAAACAACTGTTAATCCAGCAGAAGCTGGAGCTGCAGGGTCAGGTGGAAACTTCTCAGGCTGCACTGGACAAAGAGCAGAAAGAGCACCAGGCCACCAGGGACAGCAGGAGCCAAAGAGAGGAGCAGCTACACGCCCAAAACAAGAAAGTCCAGGATCAGCTGGTAGACTCACTCACTCAATAACTAAAATCTAGTTTAAATTAACAGATTAAATGTAATTCACTCACCGTTGTGACTCCTCTTTGCTGTTTGTGTTCCGTGTTTCCATCTGAAGTCAGCAGAGAAAAGAGCCAAAGAGGAGCAGGTGAAGCTCGGGGAGGAGGCTGAAGCTAAGCTGGGTTTGCAGGTGACGGCTCTGAATGAGAATGTGGCCACGCTGAAGCGAGAGTGGCAGGGAAGCCAGAGGAGAGTGGGTGAGCTGGAGAAGCAGACGGATGAGCTGAGAGGAGAAATCGCTGTGCTGGAGGCCACAGTCCAGAACAACCAGGATGAGAGACGTGCTCTTTTGGAAAGGTGAGTTGGTATTTGGGGTGAATTTCAATTCCTTGCTTAACCCTCAATCTCAAAAATGCGTGCTCCCTCTAGTGCAAGTGCTGTCCCGATTCTCAGAAAAATGAAGTTGAGGGGTAAGTTTAAGGACTGTATCGCCCTCAATATTGAGATTTTCCAAGACCACCCTTGGGAGCAAGGGCTACCCAGGATGCATTGCATGTTTTCACATAACAAAGATGGCGCCGAAAGCAGCGAAACGAGTACACTACAAATTAAGTATTTTCTTTGTGAATAGAGATATAAAAATGATGAAAACCATTGTATTATCTTAGTTTAGGCCCATATTATGGATTACTGACGTCTTTTTTGCGTAACATTTATTTTACGATCTTTTGTCAATAGCCGGCCGGTGCGGACACACGATCGTTTGCTATGGTTTCCTTTTCAATAAGCCGTGGTGTGTGGTAACTGTCAGCTGAATATGTCCGTGGTTGTGGTATTTGTATGAGTATCATCTTAACTAACTGACAACCTAATAACAAACCGATCGTAATAAATAATCGTGATGTAAATGTGTTCTTCTTCTTCTTTTTTGGAGTTGACAGACTGGAAGCAGCTTTCGCGTTATTCTGCCCCCTACAGTCTGAAGACGTATCTGCATTTAAGGGGTGTCCCTCAACAGTAACCCTCAACACTTGGTTTTGAGGGCCAGTTAAGATTAAAGCCCAATTTATACTCCTGCGTAAAGTGCTCTGCGTAGGCTACGCAGAGTCCTCTGCGTCGACGCAGAACCTGTCGAAGAGCCTCTGCGTCGTCTCTGGGTGCACGGAATATTTTTTAAGTGTCCGTCACTCCGTCAAGGGACAACGGAGACGGCAAGAGCTGCGATTGGTCCTCAGGACAGGCCGAGCGAAGCTGCTCTGTGCCGGCTCACAGTGAGCAGCGAGCGCTACAGAGGAGCGGAGCTGAAGACCGCCGACTTTGTCGCTGCCGAACTATAAATCCGTTATATCTTAACACACACAGCACATGTTTAGACTCTAAATGGCCAATTTCTCGCCTCAAATTATCTTAAAACTGCGTTCCGGGACACAGAAACGTGACAAACGGCCGCTGTTTCAACAACAACAGTCTTTCTCCCTCGGACGCCATTGCTCACTGTAGCCAAAAGCACAACAACCTTGCGCAGCGACCCCTACTGATCGGGCGGGAAATTGCAGCGCCTATCCGTCACCACGACGCAGAAGTATAAAGGCTCGAGTGGTCTACGTGGTGACGCAGACGGATAACGCATTACGCAGTCGGAGAAGTATAATGTGGCCTTAAGGGTCGAGCTTGAGGGTTAAGATAGGAAACGGAATTGGCCCTTGTTCCGATGTGTAACTCTAAAGTGTATGTTAAAGAGCGAGCTGTGTATATAGCTCCTACAATAGAGTTTCTCACTCCTGGTCCTGGGGAGCCACTGTCCTGCATGTTTTAGATGTTTCCCTAATAAGAAGAACACAGACATAATCAGCACTGTGTGCGTTTGTTTCAGGTGTGTGAAGGGGGAGGGTGAGATGGAGAAACTGCAGGCCAAGATGGTGGAGCTGAGGAGGAAGGTGGACGATACGACAGCAGCCATGCAGGAGCTGGGCAGAGAGAACCAGTCGCTCCAGGTCAGTTACCGAACACAAGTATATAGTATAGAACAAAAAGAAAGATGCTGCTGATTTCCTCAGAGTGAAGTCAGTTGGTCTCTGTTGGTGCTTCCAGATCAAGCAGTCACAGAGTCTGACCAGGAAGTGGACGGAGGATAACGAAGTGCAGAACTGCATGGCGTGTGGGAAAGGTTTTACTGTCACTGTCAGGAAGGTAAATATGAAACGTTCTTGAATATGTATTTCTACTAAAGCTAATAAGTAACTTTTAGACAGAGAATTCTAAGTAAATCTGTCTGTGCTTTTATACAACGTACAGTGAACTTTCACCACCACATCTCAACTACCATGTTTCTAGGGCCGGGTAATTCTTACAATAGTTTGTTAAAGTGGACCTAGAACAGAAGTTCCAATTAACGCTATTTTTTAGTGTGTATCTGCGTCCTTACCTTGTTTACGAAGCCCTGAAGGTTCTAAACAAACATTTCCGCCATTGCTGAGAACGATGTGTTTTATTGTAATCTCGGGCTCAGCGAGATCTCTGTAAATAACCGGTCCGGTTATGTAAACACCGTTTCTCCGGAGCAGCAGATCGTTCTGGTCCGGGCACTAGTCCGGGCCCATCCGGTTGCGTACATTGAACCGCAGAACAAGAATAACGTCCGTTGTGGAGGTGTTTCATGCGGGACAGTGTCTTCTGACTCTGGGTCAAAGTCATAAAAGGGACTGCGGCGGGGAGTCGTGAAAAGCTATTTTTAAACATTGTTAAAACAATGTTTTGATAATGAGTAGCAGTGCATCCACCGTTCCAGAGGGGGGAGCTGCGCTTCTGAGAGCGGGTGTGCTGAATAGTATTGGCCAATCACAAGACTCTGTCTTCTGGGGGTCAGAGTTCACTCTGAAACATCACGACTCAGGAACAGCGTCAGAAAAGAGGATTTCTATTGGCTCGTTTACAGCAACTAGGAGGTTTTTGACCATAAAAACAAGTTAATGTATGTAAGAAGACCTCCATAACTAACATATATGTGCAACAGGACCAAATCTATGTGAGCTTTAATGTCTCAAGACTACCTTCACAGCATTTGCTGACATTTTTCTTCATTAACATCTGAATCGATACACGCATATTCAACGTGTCTCTTTATTCTAAGTTGCGACAGGTGTGTATTCCAAAGTTGAATCATATCTGAAACTATTCATAGAAGCTTTTTGGCGTCTGCAGACGTACTCCGGCCTCTTTCAGCCATCTTGCTTTTACCAGCACAATGTTGCACAGCTTTATAAAGTAAATGTTTGATTGACGTCTCTTCTCCTCTGTGATCACCCAGCACCACTGCAGACATTGTGGAAATATCTTCTGTGCCGAGTGTTCGTCAAGGAACGCCCTAACGCCGTCCTCCAAAAAAGCAGTACGGGTGTGTGAGACATGCTTCGAGGATCTCCAAGGCTGATTTCCCGCACATCCCTTTTTCCTAAACCCAACACTCCCACCTCCCCCAATGCTTTCCCCCCCTCCCTTTCCTACTCCAGCAGGCAGAAGAAGGAGTGTCTTTGTCGTATTTAATGTGCACTATAAAAGACAGACCCAGTCCAGCCAGTGGCTCTGGTGTGGAGGGAAATGATTGCAGAGACACAGAGAGCCCAGAGAGAGGTGGGGATTGGTCAGGATTGTCTGTATCTGTTTTTGTGCCTTTGCTACTCCTGTGGACTGCCAGAGAGCAGAGACAGTGAGAACCACGCACCATCTATCTCTTTGAGTTTGTGTTCACATCTCATCACATCATTGTTTGGTGTCATTCAGTGGCTGCTTTGTGAAACGTTCGGTGTCTGTTGTCAGGAGGCGGTCGGTCGGTGTGACTCTGCGAGAGTGAATGGGGGAAATAACCTTTTTGAAAGTGGCCCTGTTCAGACATGGGGCCGTATTTATCAAGCGTCTTAGAGTGCCATTTTACACTTAAGTCCTGAGAATTTGTGAAATTTAGTCCTACTCTCAAACTTAAGAATAAGAGCTATTTATCAACTGTCTTAAGTCTAAGAATCACTCCTACTCTCCCAGATATTTAAGAGACCTCCAGAGGTGTCCTAAGTGGTTAGGAGTTGCCAGTAGGGGATGGCACTGAGGTGAGAAGGATGTGCTGGCTTTGGGTGCTCATCATCATGCTTGCATGATTGTTGCCATTTTGACACGCAGACATTCATCTCATAGTAAAACACATTAGATCAATTAACAGCAGCGTCCGCAATGAACGCACACGGACACGATCTCTCACAAACACAGTCTACACACTGGTGATGCACACAAGGATTTTAACGTCAATTATGCAACCCTAACGCAAAAGACTCCGGAAAAACAAAATCTACAACCCAACACCACAGCCTGGATTGAACAGCATAGCTACCATAACCGCCTACAAGTTTATAGGTAATAACAGCCTACCAACTCAACAGCAACTTCACTCATTAATTAATCAAAACCCAATATTAATGATACTGTCAGTGATCACAACTGGCTTTAATGACACAAATTAAAAGTTAAAAGTAACTCAAATAAAAGCAAATCTTGGACCAAATCCACAATTCAAAACCATTCCGACACAATCCTTTAATAATAGTAATAGTAGTACCACAGTAGGCTATAACAATTGTGTTGCCTCTGGTAGCGGTGCGTCTTATAAACTGGTCTGCGATTATTTCCAGGTTATTATTCCTTGACAATGTCTTGTGACAGTTCAGTATCAGCTTTGGACCGCAGATAGGTTTTCTGACATCACAATGCAACCCGTTGATAGGTAGTGGTCATTAACATATCAATGACAAGAGTGGGCTGGCACATGTGAGTGCTTGGCAATCTCCGGGAGCACCCACAGAATTGGTGCCTATGCTCCCATTGTCCATTTCAGTATTTCTAAGATATTTCTTTATTCTTAGACATGGGATTCCCTTTCGTGATTGGTCATTTCTATGGACACGGAAGTGACGTTACCTAAAATTTAGTTTACGGCACATAGTACTGTCGTAATTCAGCTCTGAGAGTGACACTTAAGATTCAGTCCTACACTTCGCTGAAAGTGTGAGTAAGACGATTGATAACTAACTTTTAAGTGCAGCTTTCAGCGAATAATTTTTTTACTCATAAGTCTGCTCTTAGCAGAGTTCTTAAGAG
This sequence comes from Microchirus variegatus, assembly GCF_963457635.1. NCBI lineage: Eukaryota > Metazoa > Chordata > Actinopteri > Pleuronectiformes > Soleidae > Microchirus > Microchirus variegatus. The sequence goes on from NC_139809.1 coordinate 28,917,231, forward strand.
TAATTCTAAGACGCTTGATAAATACGGGCCCTGGTGTTTAGTGTCTGTCCTCAGTGATCTGATCCCATGTGAGTAGTAGCGCTAAGTATGACTGTTCACAGCTGGCAGTAGAATACGTCCTGGATGTGTTTTCTGTGACCACATGAGATTTAAATTTGGCTTCTCACGTCATAACTCCATGTGAGTGATTGGTTTGTTCGTCTCCATGTTTGAACGTGACGGACCGGCGAGCTGTCCAGGGTGTAGCCACATTTCACCCTCTGTCAGCTGGGATTGACTCCAGCTCTCCACGACCTTCATGTGAAGTGGTAAATGAATGACTATACAGATGTGTTTGATGTCAGTGTGTGTGTGTGTGAGTGTGTGTGTGAATCAAAGATCTACTTGCGTGAAATAAGTTTTAACCATTAGATTAGTTATATATATATAATGGTCTACAAATAAATTAATGTATGTCAGTGAAACTGCCACAGATCAGAAGACATCAGCTGAAGAAGCTGTCTCTAATCTGTCCTGAGGATGGATTACGTTCATGCAGCTCAGGGATGTGAACACATGAGGACAAATTGGGAGTGTGCAGAGTGAACGTGGTCAGTGATGTTGAAAATCACTGCTGCCTAACAAAGGTAAATGCAGGTAACTTATTTTTCCACCCACAAATATCTGTAAATCCAATGTAACCACACATTTTTCCCTCTCCGTCACTCTGTGTATGCATCAAATAGATCTTTGAAAAAAAAAAAAAAAAAAGTTTTTATAACCAAGGAAGAGAAACTTAGTATTAAAATATTTTTGTAAATTCCTCAGCTTTTAGCTCTTTAGCTGATAGACTGCGTTTAAAGCCTGTAATGTGGATCGTACCTTTGAATGCAGTTGTGTTTCTGAACTCCTTGTTCAACCGTCAACGGCAAAACTGAAGACGACCAAAACCTGTCACTTTAACAGCTGAACTTAGAGTTAGGATTTCTTAGAGCTGCATTATGTTGTGTATTTTAACGTGGTTAAGTGTCGTTAATGTTGTGTTGTGTCGTATCATGCGACGGAAGGGAAGAAATCACCAAATGGAGCATTTTTATTTTTTGATTATGAATCTCCAACTGTTTAAAAAAAAAAAAAAAAAAAAAAGACGAGCGATTTTAACATTTCACTCCATTCAGTTTCTGCACCAGCGATGATTTGTACATCAGTTACTGCAGCTTTCCTTTGTGCGGCAGCGTGTTCATGAACTGTGTGGAAAATGAATGTGTTCAGCCTATTTCACGACCAAAGAATGTCTGCAGCAGGAATACAGACCAAACAGACGCCGTGGGTTTGTTGTTCATATTTCAGTATTTTTCTAAGCGTCTCTTTTGACAGCTTTTTTTAGTTTTAAATCATCACAGTGTCAGACAATTTTATCTGGAACAGACGTGTGACCATCCGTGAGGCGAGTTTTATATCAGATATCAGTTTCTTTTTTGTTTCGTTTTTAATTTTGGTGCTTTCTGCGGACTGTAAATGTGTCTGACTGTCTGTGTTTTATTTAGTGTGTTTTTTTTTCCCCCATTGCTGCTTGTATCATCCATAAAAAGCACTGATTACTGCTCAAAATCTGCGTGTGTGTGTGTGCGCAAGAGAGAGTTGCTGTAAACCGTGCGAGTGTGTGGGTCTGCTGAGCTGCATGGTGCGAGTGTTTGCTGCTCAGATTGTGGACGTGTCCGAGGGTGTTGGTGCTGCGTTCAGGTGCAGCGGTTCATGTCTCCTCTCTGTAGAACAGGGTCCCTCAGTCTGGGTCATCCGGACTCACTGCCCTGCATGTTTCAGAGCAGATGTCTCATGATAACGAGTTATTTCTGTAATATTGTTTTTATTGTTGTTCCAAATCAAAAAAAACACTTTATTTTGAAATTATGTTGCATATATTACATGACGGAATATCAAGATACAATTTTAAGCTCATATCACCCACCCCTACCAGACTGCTGTTTTTTATTTCCCAAAAATTTGACTATTTTTCTCTAGACCAAGCCCTGACTAGACTAAGCCCTGACTAGACTACATATGAGTTTGAGAGCCTGTTTTAGACTTTTCCCTGATCCAACACACCTGATGCAAATAAATGGGTCGTTCAGCAGAGCTTATTGACCAGCTGACCATTTGGATCAGGTGTGTTTGAGCAGGGAAACATCTAAAACATGGAGGACAGTGGCTCCCCAGGATCAGGAGTGAGAACCCCTGCTGTAAAACTTCATTCCTGCTTTGTTTGATTTTCAATAGTTGACAGACACTGAAAGCCAGGTGACGGTGCAGGCTGTTCTGACACTTTTCCTCTGCAAGACTCAGGCTTAACCAAATTAGCTCGATATGCTTCACCATCTCTATTGCAAACTCATAAACGGCCGTCTTATTTTTTTTTCCATTGCATTAGTTTTGTTATGTCTACCTCAGATTGGCACAGGAAAAGCACTATTTACAAACCTTAGATGTCACATGTGTTGTAAAAAAAAATCACCTGCATTTGATCAAGAATTTGAAGTTGTACAGTCGCTTAAACCTGTAGAGATGATTTGCACCTTAATCTAATCTGGGCTCCTCCATATGGGAACCCAGCCTCAAATGTAGGACCACCAATTTTATTCAGGCTTGAGATTTTCTACCCTACATCTCTTTAACTTGTCATCAACACAAAGTCTGTCTTAATTATCTTTGTAAATGTTTGTAATGAAAGAGAAATCTGAAATCTAACACTTGTGGACATAGAAACAGTGAAACAGTATGAGTGTGTGGATCCTTCAGCGTCTGGACTCATCTTTACATACAGCACATGTAGACGGTGAACCGTGGCTTTGCTTCGTGTTGCTTTCAGTTATCATGCATGATGACTTTTACTGGCCCCCGTGGGCTCGTGTTCTCTCCATGTTTGGAGTCGGATGTGGTGATTGTGAAGGTGTGCCTTAGGCTGACGTCGTGGACATCGCTCGCTGGCGTCTTCACCAGCGAGTTGTGGTGAGTTCAGTTCACCTGAAGGACGAGATCATCTTATTTATGTTCACATGTACCAGTTGATTTTCTAATGTTGTCATGACAAAACCTAAATAAAACCCACAGTATGTTTCTATTTTTGTGTGGATTTTGTGTGTGTATTTCAAGAAAAGTGCAGCCATTTATAGTTTTAGGGTGAATTCCAATTCCTTGCTTAACCCTCAATCTCAAAAATGTGTGCTCCCGCTAGTGCAAGTGCTGGGGGCCGTACCCATGTTCCCCCGGGTCCTATGTTCCCCGCTTTGTATGAGACCGGGGAACATAGGACCCTTTCTCTAAAAAGGGTCCTATGTTCCCCGCTGTTCACCCAAAGGGTTCCCCGGGTAAGGGTCCTATGTTCCCCGCTTTACCCGGGGAACATAGGACCCTTTTTCAAAGAAAGGGTCCTATGTTCCCCTGTCACATACAAAGTGGGGAACATGGGACCTTTTTTGGGAAAAACGGGGAACATAGGACCCGGGGAACATAGGTACGACCCCCTTCAGATTAGCAGCGGCTAAATTTTGATCACGGAAAACAAATGACGGCTGCTTTGACCACGGTCTGACACATTACTGTTTTAACACATCATCAACTCAGGACACCTCGAAACATGGACACAGGCTTTTATAGATCTTTTTATTCTATATTTTAACTCATGGAGTTTCATATTTGAAAAGCCTTCCTAAAGGCCATAAAAAGCCCAGACAAATCTTATTTGTTTGTCAAATGATTCCGTTTTTATGTTTTCTTTGTTTTATGGAGCAAAGAAACCAGAAAATAATCACATTTAAAAGCTGAAACAATCGGAAAAAAACAATAAACCGATGATCGAAATAGTTGACGGTTCATTTAGTAATCGATTATTCGAGTAATTGTGCTCAATGGGAAAATTGCTTTTTGGGCCCCATGAGTATTTTTTGTTGCAGTACCCAGAGTGGCCACCAGGACAGATTTGGTAACATGGCTACCGGTGCCTCCACTACTACAGGAGAAGAACACTTTAGAATTCAAAGAACACAACAGCACTTTAAGATCTGTCAAGACAAATAAGAGAATTAAAAGCAAGTTTATAATTGTTTATTTCACTAAAGTGTCTTATATCATTATTTTGGCACAGACGATAGTATTCTGATGAAAAAGAGTTTGTTTGCTTTTTAATTTTTGAGCAAAAACTTCGCCTTGCTCGTTTCCGTGAACAAAAATTAAAATAAAAATGATATATTTTGTGAGTTCTGCACAATTATTTGGTTGCATTTGATCAATTTCAATTTCTAATTTGAAATTTCTCTCCCAACTGAGGGCGCTGTAACACTGTGTGTAATGTTTAGCGTTTTTTCGATGGGTTTATGTTTCTTTTTCACTGTCGATATCTTTTAATTTCTGTTTTTTTTCCATCCCTTATTTTAATCTTGTGTGCACATATTGTCGCACAAAGTGTTCAAAATCAATGAAAAGGACATTTGAAAAACTAAATTCTTTCACTTTTTATGGTTAGTAGTGTTGAAAACAAGCCGGTGTGTCAGAAGCAGGTGAAAACAGGTAAGGATTTCTTAATCCAGCAAATCCCTCCCAGAGTGGATTGAGATGGTTGGACAACAGAGTCAGATAATCTCCAAAGGTGTCCATGAACCTGTGAATTGGAATTCACCTCAAATCTCTGATACCAAACTGAGTCAAGTCGAGTAACGCTGGAACCGTATCGTGAAACGGCAATAGCTAGCATAACTCTACTGCCTTTGGTTTGCTAGCTAGCCAGCTGTGACGTGCGTCTTAGCACCCTGATGCAAAAACAAGCAGAAAAGTTACGTCTTGTTGAAATTCCAGAAAGATGAGGGGAACTGAGTAGATACACAAAGAAAAGCAAACTCCTACGGTGAGGCTGCAATTTCACAGTTACGAGACAGAGGGCGACAGAGAGCAGGACTGTAGCTAAACTAGCTCTGTGTTTGTGTAAGGTATTTTAACTTTCAACTGCGAACAAAATGGTAAAAGTTATTATCTACGTTTGTTAAAATACGTGGCTTGATACGAGAGCGTTCACGTTAATATTCTGACGAACAGCGAAATTCACGAACTTTGGTTCCCACTAAAGCTTAAAGGGACACTGTGTAGTATTTATGGGTTTATATGACCCAAAATCCACTTTTTTTTATACATATTATGTGCTCCTGCATTGTCTAGTCGCTGTATAATAGTTTTTGTTTCATTTTCGTAGTGTTTCAAAAAGTCATGTAAAATAACATGGTCGCGGGCCGCTACTGCATTGCCACTGTTAGCAGCGAGACACCATGTTTCTACCGGAGCCTGTAAGGACAAATGCGAGAGAACAAATCAAGCGTCTCTTTACTTGTAGCTGAAGTCCCGCCTCCACTCTCTCCGCCTCGTCTGCTACGGCCGCGGTAGCTCGCCCTCTCCCTCGCCTCACGAACCTCATCTGCTGACACGGAGAAAGACGTAGAGGACGACATTTGACCGGCTGAGGATACCGCTCAGGGAAGGGAGGGGGTGAGCAGAGGAGCAGTTCTTTGTTGTAAATTTCAGCCTCTCCTTTAGATGGCACTATAAACTACTTCTATTTTTCTATTTATATTATTTGGGTAATATAAACCCATAAATACTACACAGTGTCCCTTTAAGCCGAGTTAATGTTTTGGTTTTCGACTGTGGGCTACTCAGCGCTACTCCTGGTGTTGTTGTACGACAGTGCTTCACAGTGCCACCTAGCCACCTGGCATGCATACTACATCAAATTTCACACACTTTTGCGTCACCGCGTGCATGCAGATTTCCACCCAAAGACGCTCATCTAAACGCGATATAAAACGTGGGAACGCAACACCACTTTTGTGGTTTGCGTTCAGATCGTTGTCGTGTAAAGCCAGCCATGGTATTTTGAATTTGAATGTAGTAACTGTTTTTTTGGCCACATTCTTACAAATGGCAGCTTTAACTATCTGAATGCAGATAGTGCGCGAGTCTTCAGATTCAGATTGTCTGTATGATCGAGCATCTGAGGGTCGAGCTGGAAAAGTCAGGTCAGAGGTGTTTTCAGCGTCACAAAGATGAGAGGACCGCCACAGTTTCACTGTCGCTTCTGAGCGGTAACATTGCATCATCTTTGAATCTTATGTCGACTTTGAAGTCGAGGACAACCTCGTTGGGTATAGCTAAAGCGTCATCCTCTGAGGTTTGTGCACTATCACAAAATAAAACACACAACAACTCACTTGCCGGTGAACGTACACGACACCTAGTCTCTGTTCTGGATCGTCATTACTTGGGTTTTTAATGAAACGACGCTCTCGTCAGAGGCAGTGGCGGATGTGGGATTTCATTTGACGCAAGGGGTCCAACATCCGTGCATACAATGCTGAATTCAGTAAGGATCTTGTACATTTGTAATTATTAGTTTCAGGATTATTGTGAGCGTATTAAAGGTGCCATATGTAAGGATGTGGCCAAAAAACGGTTACTACACTCAAATTCAAAATACCGAGGTCTTTTAGGTTTGGTTTTCTGACGTAACTGGCAACCCGTGGTTGCTCCGCAGCTGAGACTCTACTGACTGCAATGATTGGCGCCACATGCCAAAACATGATATCAAAACATAAACATGATTTGCAGTCTTTAAAATATTTTTTTTAAAGCAAATATTTTGGCTGTACTGTTGTTGTTGGTGAGTTCAGTTTGTTATATGAACATTATTCCTGAGTCTCTGTGACATTATAGGAGAGCACCTTTAAGTAAGAAACTTGAGTGAGAGGGGCCTTTTATCTCCCACACTGTTTACATTTTAATCAAACACTTTTATTTCGAGTCAATCCCTTATTTTACTCGCTCTTATCTGTCCCTCCATAAGTATTTAAACTATTTCTTAATTTATTCTAACTTCTGCCTCTGATGTCGTTCCGCAGATGTAAGCCGTTAGATTTGCACGTACAAAGGTCACTTTTTTAGATTTCAGCGACAACAACAACAACAACAACAACAACAAAAGTCATCAAAAAATCCGCCAGGTGCATGCCGGGCGAGCGCGCGCGTGTCTGTGTCGTGCGCGGATAAGATCGCGCTCTCGTGCCGAGGCGTGAGCGCGCCGCGGCGGTGACAGTCGCCATTTTATTTTGAAAAATCAAACACAAGTGAAGGCAGAGCGACCCCACTGTTTCGTCAAGTTTGCCGTGCGAAACAAGAAGGCATGAACATCTGAATTACTTTCTTGGGAGCACGGTGAGACCTCGAACCTGAACTCAATAAACAGCCGTCGACAGGTTTTCTTATGCCAAACATAAGCAGCTATATTGATACGGGGCATTGCCGTTAGCCCCCAGCCAGGGCTACGAGTATTTGCTGAAGAGCAGCTGTCATAGTGGCACCATCGGGAAAGTAATAACTCTGATTGTGGCCACGTTTATTGTCGGTTATAGCACATTTTCCGCAGTCGAACTATACACCAGTGACTTTGTCGTGTTGTGTAGCATTGACAGTGGCCCGGGAGTAACATTTCCGGTCGTCAACGGATACATAATGTGAAACTACAGTGCTAGCGGTTCCATAAATTAGACGGAGCCCGTCCCGTAAGAGTGAGCTAACAAGGGTTAATGCTAAAGTTAGCTGGCACGAACGCGCAAAGGAAGCCCCATCCGCAGTAGCTGCGGCCTGCGTGTGTCCACGGCAGAGACATGTGTGGCGGATTCGAGGTTATTATTTGTTGTTTAATAAGGTCGCATGCCTGTTTGATTTTTAAGTCAACGTTTGCTCGCTATTGCCATTCATAGACGCTCGCGCGAGATGTTGCTCACGATAGCTTCGTGTGGGGAAAAAAAATCTAATTTTGTAGCGATAGCATGTAGCCTACACGGAGTTGGTAAGATTTCAGAGGTTAGCGTTTGCTATGTGCCACTTTTTTGCCCGTTACTAGATCTATTATAGTAGATGGAAGTCTAGTATTGTGCTAAAATAGATGTAACTGTGGCTGTAAGAGGTGATTCGGTGGACGAGTTGGCTAACGTTGACTGAAACTTCCCTCTAGCAAATGTTTACTAGCGTCATGGTGATGCTAGCTAAAGTAGTAGCTAGCTAATGGTCCCGCTTGCTATCAAGAGTTTTGCTTTCGAATTGTGATGTTTTATATCGACAAGTTAATAACGTAGCCACGTGTAACCAGTCTATGTGGCTGAAACAACGCCTGAACACGATTTCGCGTATGTGTTTTTAAATAGCACTCAGTCGCCAGCATTTGCTAACTTGAGTCATCTCGCTCTTTGTCTCAACGAGTGTTTTTTCCAATCCGTACGTTAGCCGTTAAACACCCGAATCTGCTTCTGGTAGTGTTGTGTGTTGTTGTATTGGTTGATTAAACTTAGTGGTCGAGGCTATTTTCTTTTTTAGCGGATGAGTTTGTTAGCTCCGTGAACTAGCGTCCAATCTGTGTGTGGTTCAAGTTTTGGGATATAGGCGAGGCCTAGTGCAGGCTAAAGGCACAGTTCATATAATAATAATACAAAATCACCATATTTATGACTTGAGTTGAAGCAAAATATTCACGCTGGCCAGGAAATAAATCTAAAGGCAGCAGGCATCAAAATACAATTAACGCCACACCAAATTCTGCCATAAACATATGTTCTAAAGCCTAAAGTAAATATTGTCCCGCTTGAGTGTCCAACCACAACAAGTTTAGTGCGATTAAGAATTATTCCTAATGTGTTTCTATTGTTAAATGTGTAAAATACTTTTGTCTTCTCATTACAGATGCTGAACTTGATTTTAAACTGAAGGACTCTACCTATCACTGGGTGACACCGATCGGAAAACTAATTTGGAACAAGACACATTTTCACCTTTTGGGGGGGGGCAGAAGTAACCTATCACTGAAGTGACTAAAGGGGAATAATGGTGATTTTGCGCCGTGCTCGGCCGCCTGCTTCCGCCCCAACCAGCAATGAATCTTGATTCGCTCTCGCTGGCTTTGTCTCAAATCAGCTATCTGGTGGACAATTTAACGAAGAAAAACTATCGAGCCAGCCAGCAAGAGATACAACATGTAAGTGAAGTCAGAGACGTCGATCGAGTGTCCTCTTTTTTCTTTTGTCACAGAGCTCCCAGTTTACTGACATGGAAGTTTCTGGAAATGTCATCATGTGTCATCACGTTCTGGTGTTTTTCACCCTGTGCTCTCCCAGATTGTAAATCGTCACGGTCCTGAGGCAGACAGGCATCTACTACGCTGTCTCTTCTCCCATGTGGATTTCAGTGGCGATGGTAAAAGCAGTGGCAAAGACTTTCACCAGGTAAATTTTTGATGAGAAACACTTTGATATAAAAGTTTTACTTCCTGCTGTAAAACTTTTGAAAAATTCTTTTCAGGTACATAATTATCTTTATTGTCACAAGCAATGTACACCAGTTGTTAATTATGAGTTTTGCTGTAGATGGCTTGCTCAATAATGCTACATATTTTCTTGGGTTTCCTCTTAATAGTAATAGGTGTTTACACCTTATATATCATTATATCAAGACTGACATCACAAAGAGCACTAAAGGCAAGAAAGACTAGCAGAATCTGCAAAGGTTATGTATAATTTTAGCTTTTTATCCACACAGAATGGGCTTAAACGCTATTTTTGAAAGTTTAGACTAAAACAATCTCAAAATGCCACCCCTGTATTATCACAACCATGAAAATTTATGATTTCATAGCCCCACCTCTTTTGTGCTTGCATTCACTGTCTTTGTTGTCGTCTTTGTTTGGTCTATTTGCTTTCTGTTAACTTGCATTTTCTTTCTTTAGTCCCCATTTAAGTTTCTATTTGTTGCTGTAATTGTATCCATTGTTTGTATAGTGCACACAATAATAAGCTTTATGCACATGCTCCACATCTTCTCCAGTTTTGGGGTGTCTCTGTGACAGTGTTGCAGAGCTGCACGTACTCCAGCGTGTATGAAGACATTTTTTGAAACGGTGCCAAAAAACTGTATAAGGGAAAGTTCTGTTTCTGTGTGGATTAGGCTTGAACCTGACATTCTTGTCTCCCAGGAGTGGTGGACAGAGCAGCAGTAAATATTTAATTCATATCAAATGCAGTTAATTAGAAATAAAGGTCATGTCAAGCCTGCTTCAAAGAAAGCTGCACTACAGTCAACCTATTGTACTGTTTACCCACCATTGCCTTACAGCATGTATGTATGTGCATTGGATATCTGACATGTTCAGACAGCACATCTTAAAAGAAGCGACTGTTATGATAAATTGGCTTTTATCTTTTAAAACTTTCCTCTGATGTCTGTGAATGTTGGTGCATTTAAAAGTCTGAGAAAAAAAAAAAAAAGTCACGAAAAACATCACCTGCAAATGCCATCCGTTTCCCTCTTTAAAAGAAGTGAAACCTGTGTTTCATAATGGATGTCTTTTACTTAATTAAATGGGCAGATTCTTTCAGATTTTTCCCCGAGTACTGTCGTAGGATTTTTTGGACGGACGTGCTTCATTATTGCAGATTTGACATTGATTGTCAACGGAGGCTTATTTTGCTGTTCACCTGCCTCTCTTCTCTTTATTCTTTTCTCTTCGGTACGTTTTGCTTTTCAACTTGCCCAAGACACAGTTTCTGATCCAGGAGTGTGTGTCGCTGATATCCAAGCCAAACTTTATCTCTACTTTGTGCTACGCCGTTGACAATCCCCTGCACTATCAGAAGGTAAGCGTCTGAACGTCAAGTTATGTTTGTTAAGGGCTGGTTCTTTAATTCAAGTTTTTGTTCAAAAGGAGGCTGAAAATCATGTTCACACAAAAGCAGACAGCAGAAAATGTTACTAAGGAGTTGTAATTTACATTTCATAAATTGTCTTTCAGAGTTTGAAGCCATCGGCCCACTTGTTCACTCAACTGAGTAAAGTTCTTAAGCTCAGCAAGGTCCAAGAGGTGAGTTGGAACCGTGCTGTCAGTGCAATTTATTACAAATCGACTGAAAGGGACAATGATTCAGGCAGCCAGAAAATGATGAGTGTAGTGAGTTTGTGTTTACTTAAAATGCATTTGTTTGTTTCCCAGGTGATATTTGGACTTGCTTTGCTCAATTCCAGCAACACAGACCTCCGCGGCTTTGGTAAGTAATTTCCATTGAGTCTGACATACTGTAATTCAACCTGTACCAAACATGACCTGAATTTTAAGTATTTATTTTGATCCTTGCTTTGTTGTTTTGTAGCGATCAGTTTGCAACAGAAGCAAATGTTGTTGAGTTAATCGGTGGCCATAGGAATCACTATGAATTTTCTAAAAATCCAAATGTGTGTTGAGAGTTCCCAACATAGCACGTGTAGAGCTGCAACTAACGATTATTTTCGCAATCGATTAATCTGTCGAATATTTTCTCCATGAATCGTTTGGTCCATAAAATGTTGATCAGTGTTTCTCAAACCCGGAAATGAAGTTGTTCTCGAATGTCTTGTCTTGTCCACAAACCAGAATTATTCAGTTGATTGATTGATTTCTTTATGTGGAGCAAAGAAACAACAAAAATATTCATATTTAAGAAGCTAAAACAATTTTGTTAAAATCAGTTGTTAAAAATAGTTGACGATTCATTTAGTTTCAGCTCTAAACACGTGTAATCTTAAATCTATTTGTCGGATAAATTGCGGAACATATTGGTTTGCACAAACCCGACAGAGGTTCAAGTTTGTGGCAAACGCATACCTGTGTGTTGATATAACACGTGTTGTCTCTGAATGTTGAAACAAGTTCTTGTTTTGTTTGTGTCTCAGCTGCACAGTTCATCAAGCAGAAGCTTCCAGATCTCTTGCGGTCTTACGTCGACTCTGATCTCGGAGGAAACCAGGAAGGTGGCTTCCAAGACATTGCCATAGAGGTCTTGCACCTGCTGCTCTCCCATCTACTGTTTGGCCAGAAGGGAGCCAGTGGGGTAGGCCAGGAGCAGATTGACGCCTTCCTCAAGACACTTTGCAGAGGTATTCAAACACGCGTTGGCTCTGTCGGCCTGAATAGAGCTTCATATATGCCCTATATTTCCCCCACTGCTGCTGTGCCACATTTTGTTGATTTTTAGTTGCGTGTTGTTTCAGATTTCCCCCAGGAGCGCTGCCCTGTGGTGCTTGCACCACTGCTGTACCCTGAAAAACGGGACATTCTCATGGACAGGATTCTACCTGACTCAGGGGAGTTAGCTAAGACCATGATGGAGTGTTCTCTTGCAGAGTTCATGCAAGATGTTGGCTATGGCTTCTGTGCTAGGTGAATAAATGTCAAAATTCCTCCAACTACACCCACAACTTACTCATTTGACTTATTTTATTCTTAATTTAATCTTGTTTACATCTTTTGATGTAATGGAAACATTTTCCTTTTTTCTCTCTCTGCAGTGTGGATGAGTGCAGAAATATGATCCTGCAGTATGGGGTGAAGGAGGTGACAGCCAGCCAGGTAGCCAGGGCCCTGGGCATGATGGCTCGCACCCACTCTGGGTACGAGCCAGAGTGGGTCACTGATGGTATCCCACTACAGGTGATGATGGTTGTAATATTTAAGATAAAGCCGTCTTTGTGTGAATACATCAGGGCTTACTTGTTCTGCTTTTGTTTGTTTTCCCCCCTCCTTCAGTCCATCTCTGCTCCAGGAAGTGGCATCTGGAGCGATGGCAAGGATAAGAACGACGGCTCGCAGGCTCACACGTGGAACGTCGAGGTTCTGATCGACGTCGTCAAAGAAGTGGTAAGTCGACACAGGATTTTACAAAGGTTAAAATAGTCACTCATGCTCTGAATGTTGCAGTTATAACCTGTTTTTTTTTGTCCTTCAGAATCCCAACCTGAACTTCAAAGAGGTGACGTACGAACTGGACCACCCAGGCTTTATAATCCGGGACAGTAAAGGACTGCAAATAGTGGTGTATGGCATTCAGAGGGGACTGGGCATCGAAGTCTTCCCCGTCGATCTCATCTATCGGATATGGAAACATGTCGAGGGACAGGTGACTGACCAATATCTGCTCCAGCAGAAGCATATAGATTTGTGTCCTGTCCTCTGCTAAACATCGCTTTCGTCTTTCTTTTTGTCAGCTCTCATTCATTCAGCACTCGCTGATGAACCCAGAAATGTTCTGTTTTGCCGATTACGCCTGCCACACAGTGGCCACCGACATGCTGAAGGCCCCGCCGGAGGACGACAACCGGGAGATTGCCACGTGGTATGGAGCTTTTGAAGTATATACTGTACTGAAGTATTGTGACCTGTTTCAGGGTCTTTCAAAAGTAAAAATAGTGTTGAATGCACTATTGTGAGAACAAAACAAGTTGGAAGAAAACAAAGGGGAATATGGCAAAGGGAGCTATAAAAAGATGGGGAAACACTGGTTTAGCTTGTCTTCCATTTTCATAACAAAACAACATCAAACCACAGATTTTCAAGTGGATGTAAGGTTAGCGCCCTCTACAGGATTGTGCCAGTCATGACCTCAGAGGGTCCGATTTGCTTCTCGTCTGCTGGGTTTTTAAAGTTTCGAGTTCTAACAAATGTTCTTATCGGGGACAAGAAGTCACCGCCCAAGCATTTACCCACGAACTTACCAATGCATGCAAACCTCTCAGCCTGTGCATTCACACAGTTTTGTGTCGTCTTTCTCACAGGAAAAGTCTGGACCTGGTGGAGAGCCTGCTCCGCCTCTCTGAACTGGGACAGTACGAGCAGGTGAAGCAGCTTTTCAGCTTCCCCATCAAACACTGCCCAGACATGTTGGTGCTGGCCTTGCTGCAGATCTCCACGTCCTGGCACACACTGCGCCACGAGCTCATCTCAACCCTAATGCCCATCTTCCTGGGCAACCACCCAAACTCTGCCATTATCCTGCACTACGCCTGGCATGGACAGGTCGGTGTCGGAGTCTGTCTGACTGTTATTCAGTCTTGTGTGTGTGTGTCAAATCATTGTTAAAACTGTATTTGTCGTTTTTCCAGGGACAGTCTCCATCTATCCGTCAGCTCATAATGCACTCGATGGCAGAATGGTACATGAGAGGGGAGCAGTATGACCAAGCCAAGCTGTCACGCATCCTGGATGTTGCCCAGGACTTGAAGGTACCCAAAAAATAGCATCCACACATGGAACTCAGGAGTGCCTGCAGTTTTTTTTAAAGATGTTTCACTGCTGAGCCTAAAGTAGAATTCAATTATAAAAGTTTTGTGGAAATTGTAAAGAGAATGAAATGTAGGTGTACTTGATGTGTGTTTGTTTTCCCCCTCAGTCTTTATCGATGCTGCTGAACGGTACGCCGTTTGCCTTTGTTATTGACCTCGCTGCACTCGCTTCTCGCCGTGAATACCTCAAACTTGATAAATGGCTCAATGACAAAATCAGAGAGCACGGGGTATGTGATTAAAATCCATAATCTAGAGTTATTCCCACACTTTAAAACACTGTACAGCAATAATCTTGTGTCTCGTATGCATGTCCAGGAACCTTTTATTCAAGCGTGTGTAACATTCCTGAAGAGGCGCTGCCCGTCCATTATGGGGGGTCTGGCCCCGGACAAGGACCAGCCCAAAAGTGCCCAGCTGCCACCGGAGACCTTGGCCACGATGCTGATTTGTCTGCAGTCATGTGCTGCGTAAGTTTTTTGAGCCTTTTGCATGAATGTACATTCAGTGACTGCCTGAATCTGGAGAGTTTTTACATTGCCTTGATGGGTTTAGAGCTGCAATTCACGATTGTTTTCGTAATCGAAATTGTTTTGTCCACAAACCAAAATGATTCACTTTTAATGATTTCCTTGTTACGTGGAGCAAAGAAACTTAGAAAATATTCACATTTAAGAAGCTAAAACAATCAGAAATCTTGTTTTAATCATGGAAAAAAAGCTTCAAATCGATTATCAAAATGGTTCACGATTCATTTAGTAATGGATTAATAATATATGAATTGCTTCAGCTCTACATGGGTTACAGTTCTAATCGTGTTTTTTTTTTATTGTCATAATTTTTTTATTAAACTTAAATCTTTTACTACATCTACCTCAGGAGCGTGTCCCAGGAGTTGTCGGAGACGATCCTGACCATGGTTGCCAACTGCAGCAACGTGATGAACAAAGCTCGACAGCCGCCACCAGGCGTGATGCCCAAGGGTCGTGCCCCCAGCACCAGCAGCCTGGACGCCATCTCACCTGTTCAGGTATTAAATGTGGGAACCTCCTGTAATGTTAGAATTTGAAAATAATGTGTTGCTTTTGGATATATTGGAGGGGACTCTGACTGATAACATTTGTTGCTTCTTCTTCTTCTTCTTCAGATGGACCCTCTGTCCGCCATGAGTTCCTTGAACTTGGGCGGCACTGCCACCTCCCACACTCAGAGCATGCAGGGTTTCCCAACCTCACTGAGTTCAGCTTTTAGTAATCCCCAGTCCCCAGCAAAGGCTTTCCCTCCACTCACAAACCCAAACCCCAGTACCCCGTTTGGGGGCATTGGCAGCCTGTCCTCGCAGCTTCCTGGTATGGACTCTGGTAAGATGCTTTTTAAAAAAATCTTCTTTCAATTAAAACATATATATTCACAAGTAAATTGTATAACTAATACTTTTATAATGTAATTGTATATTAATTAAAATATATATTTTTTTTACTCTTATTTACTTAGGCTACATCCATACTGCTACATTCATTCATTTAAAAACAAGAGTTTTAAAGTAGTCTACATACAGATTTGTGTTTCTGTGTCCATACTACCACACAGGAAAGAATTAGACTGAAGTAAAGACTTATTCAAAGCGCACTTAAAACACATGACTGAGGTTCACTAAGCAATGGCATAGTAGCGCAGAGCGGGAAGTTTCTCCCCTCCACTGCAGTTGGTTTGCTTAGTTTCAGTTTGCACGACTGATGAGAATCGACCACGGTGAAAAAGACAGAACAAGTTTTTTTTTTTCTCATGTGAAACTGAGAATCAGCTGTGAACGAAAAGCCCCCCCTCTAATCCTTAACTGTCGAGTTGTGGTGTATGAGAAGTAATCGGGCAGTGATTGTAAAGTTCGGTGTAAGTTGAGGCAAGCGATAGCATAGCTTAGATGATGTGTAGGTCAGTCTAAAAAGATGAGGACATGAGGTCGACCGTTTTTTCTATGGCTGATAGACAACAAATATCATAAGGCCCATTGGATCAATCGGTCGACCTCTAGGCGATACAAAGGATTATTCTGTCGTGCACTGAAGTGATTGATGTTTTGTTGCTTTTAGGTCCGTTGGTCTCTGGTATTGGCTCCAGCCTGGGAATGCCAACAGTCAGCACTGACCCCTTTGGCACCAGGAAGATGAGCACACCCGGCCTGAATCCATCAACCTTTCAGCAGAGTAAGATGAAGGCCTGTAGGTGGTGGTGGTAGTGGTCTGACTGAGAGCCCTGCCCTCTGCTCTGCTCAGCGCTGCGTTTCCTCTCCTCTTTTTTGATTTGCAGATACATTAATTTCTAATTAACACACGAAAGACCTTATTGCAACAATTTTTTTGGCAACATTCTGTGTCCTTCACGGCTTACAAATTGAAAAACAAACAAGTTAATCATAGAGGAAATGCAGATCAGTCTTCCATTCCTTGTCTGCTTTTTGCTGACAGCCCCACTTGAATGTATGTTTTTTTTTAAAGCAACAAAAAGATCTCGAACGTGACTCGATCACGTAGAAACCTTTTTGCTTGCATCGGTGTTCTTTAAATTGAAATGAAAACCTAAGGCGTCATTTTCTTTTCACAGCTGACCTTTCTCAGGTGTGGCCCGACACAAACCAGCACTTTAGTAAGGAGATAGACGACGAAGCAAACAGTTACTTCCAGCGTATCTACAACCACCCACCTCACCCAACGATGTCCGTCGATGAAGTATGTTGTGAAAACCCAACTTTGTGCATGATGATCAAATGGTTTTCGGCGTCTGTTGATGGTTTGATCTCATCCTCTAGGTCCTGGAGATGCTGCAGAGGTTCAAGGATTCAACCATTAACCGCGAGAAAGAGGTGTTCAATTGCATGCTGAGGAATTTGTTTGAGGAATACCGGTTCTTCCCCCAGTACCCAGACAAGGAGCTGCACATCACCGCCTGCCTGTTTGGTGGAATCATTGAGAAGGGTCTGGTCACCTACATGGCCCTAGGTTTGGCTCTGAGATACGTCCTCGAAGCCTTAAGAAAACCCTTTGGATCTAAAATGTATTACTTTGGAATTGCGGCCCTAGATAAGTTCAAAAACAGGTATTGATGACCGTGTTTGTTTGTTTCTTCCCTGCAAAAATGACGTTGAAGTGCGATTGTGTTTTTTATTGTGTCACGCTAACATATCCTGTGTTTGTAGACTAAAGGACTACCCGCAGTATTGTCAACACCTGGCTTCAATTGCCCACTTCTTGCAGTTCCCCCACCATTTACAAGAGGTAATAAGATTTTGTTAATTTATCTTCAATCTGCAGTTTTAGAGGGGCTATATATAAGGTATGTAAAAACTGCAGCCACACGCTTTAAAAAAATGTGTGCAATTGAATTTGTGCACGTCTTGGTTTTCAATGAGCCAGCCC
Source organism: Microchirus variegatus (assembly GCF_963457635.1). Classification (NCBI taxonomy): domain Eukaryota; kingdom Metazoa; phylum Chordata; class Actinopteri; order Pleuronectiformes; family Soleidae; genus Microchirus; species Microchirus variegatus. The sequence continues at coordinate 28,934,798 of NC_139809.1, forward strand.
TGCTAAGTCTGGTAAGATGTCAGCCAAAGATGCAGAGATGTTCTACACTCTGTTGACTCCTCACAAGGCTGAATATCAACTACGAAAAGATTGATATCAGATGTTTTAATCGCTATGTTGCAGGGTTCCTATGCAGTATGGAAATTATGGAATTTAATTTGAGTAATTTCCAGGTCTGTAAAAGTATGGAAAAAAGTTTGTTGTTTCCAGACTATTGTCTCACTTTCTGAAATAAAATATATTAATGTATAGAAATCAAAACAAGTTGCTAACACAACATAGCCGACCTGTAGATGATAATGAAATAATCAAGCTGGCTGTAGAACGGTGTTGGGTTACCATGGTTACCGTTACTGGCTGGGATTCTCATTTATGTAATTTTTTTCCATACTATTGTCAGCCGCGACAGTGTCACGGTTTGATGCAAGTTTTTCGAGGGCTGGCTTCATGAAGAATGAGTGAAGGATTTAAAAAAAATTTATTTACATAATAAGCAGCTGACAATTGGTATTCAGCTGTGAAACATTGACTGAAAAATCCCCAGAGAAGTCTGGAAAAGTATGGAACTTGTGAAACATTTTTTGTGGAAAATGTGTAGGAACTCTGATATTACCTTAAAAAGTTTCCCTTAAGTGACAGCTGACTGGAAGGTAACGAGCTGCATTTTATGGAGATGCATGTCGTCCATTGAAATTCAAAGTATTCTGACTGTTCTAAAGAAGTAGCAAGACTTTTTTAGGTTTGATGTTTTGCATTTCATCTGGCAACCCGTGTAAATGTAATTCGGTGGTTGTGAATTAACTTGCTGTATGAAATCAACATTTGTTCATTATGGCTTGATACAGGGAAATGTCTTGCATTCAGTTCCTTTAACTCTCAATTGGTCGTGACTCTGACTTTAAGAAATGAATCCCATAAACAGACGCATTAATTCTGCCGCTCTGCGCCTTCCAATATCCTGTGTGTGCAGTATATCGAGTATGGCCAACAGTCACGGGACCCTCCGGTGAAGATGCAAGGGTCCATCACCACGCCTGGAAGCCTGGCTCTGGCACAGGTGCAGTCCCAGTCGCATCTACCCGTGGGTCCCAAAGCGCCGCAGCCTGGTCAGCCCAGCACCCTGGTCACCACCACCACCACCACGACCACGGTCGCCAAGACCTCCACCATCACAAGACCGACACCCAGCACCTTCAAGAAGGACGTACCTGTGAGTTTGTGCGAAATTTTCTTAATTGCTTCTTTTTTGTTTAAGATGTTTTTGCTTGAATAAAAGGTGTAATTGTCCCTTTCCCCCAATCTGCAGCCTTCCATTAACACGACCAACATTGACACCCTGTTGGTGGCCACTGACCAAACAGAAAGGATTGTGGAGCCTCCGGAGAATGTCCAGGAGAAGATAGCTTTCATCTTTAACAACCTTTCTCAGTCCAACATGACACAGAAGGTAAATGAACACAGATGAAAAAAGAAAGAAAGCTCTAATCAAAGAGCCATAGTAGTTGAATATGCTTTTTTCAATGTTTAACCATGTACTTCCTCAGGTGGAGGAGCTGAAAGAGACTGTGAAGGAGGAGTTTATGCCGTGGGTGTCTCAGTACCTGGTGATGAAGCGTGTCAGCATTGAGCCCAACTTCCATAGTCTCTACTCCAACTTCCTGGACACTCTGAAGAACCCAGAGTTTGTCAAGATGGTTCTCATCGAGACTTACAGAAACATCAAGGTAAAACGGGACTCGAGGCAATTTGTGTTTTTAAAGTTCTTAGACAAACAAAAAATCATCAAAGAAAAACAACACTAAATGCTTTAGTTTGAACATTATTTTTCTTTGAAATGCTCAGCTTTTCCTGCTGTGTTTTCCATCAGGTGCTCTTGACGTCAGACAAAGCTGCTGCCAATTTCTCTGATCGCTCTCTGCTGAAGAACCTGGGCCACTGGCTGGGCATGATTACACTGGCCAAAAACAAGCCTATCCTCTATACAGTAAGAACTTTTCTCTTTTGTGGATACCTTTCGCAAGTTTTTTTTTATTTTTCAACTAAATTAATTTTCCTTCTCTCTCCTCCAGGACCTGGAAGTCAAGTCTTTGCTACTGGAAGCCTATGTGAAAGGTCAGCAGGAGTTGCTGTACGTGGTTCCCTTTGTGGCCAAAGTTTTGGAGTCAAGTCTACGCAGCATGGTGAGCAACACACTGAAAGACAGAATACTATGAATAATTGTCGTTTTTACTTCTAGTTCAGTACCTGCTCAATATGTGTCTGTATTTTTGTTTTTGGGCGCAGAAGTGGTTCTTTAAGCACCATATATATATCTCGTAGGGCTGTAATCAACCAAAGAAACACTTGGTCGACTAAAGCCCTGAAATTTCGACTAAAAATCGACTAATCGGGTAGGGGGGTGCTTTGCGAGTGCGGCTTTAATTTAAATTCAAATTTATTTTAATTTGAAAAGAGCCACACCCGCAAAGCACCTGTGTGGCTGCGGCTCTTAATTTGAAAAGACCAAGTTCAACAGAGTCTGATCGCTCTGACAGCGTTTTGCATTACGTTCATCTGGGCAATATCATAGCCCGTGATATCCGATAATAATGTATTATGTCAACTAGTAAAATCAGCACAATAACTGTTGAGGAATACAGAGCGAGACTGAGGATCGCAGCTTCGCGGCTGAGACACAAATAGACCGTGGGACGCAGCCGCTGTTGCGGGCAGGTGCGTCTGCAGTTATAAAACCAATCAACGATTATTAGACTAAAACATTGAAATATGCTTATAATTCTGATATGTTCATACTCAAAACGGACGGAGCAACCTTAGCTTAGCGTTTTTAAATGATATGCCATGTTTGTAGTAGAGCTGTGAAAACAAACTGTTGCTTTCAAAGTTTGCGTTCCACTTTTTTTTACTGTCATCTACTTTTAAAAAATGCTGCCACACTGATGATGTCTTTGACATGGATGTGACAGGAGGACTGACTGTAGCCTCAAATGAAAAGCTCAAAATTCATGTCTAATTAATGGCAACACTAATCTGTCTGTGCTCATGAGCCACGAAGCAACAACAACCCACTGGGCTGGACTAAACCAAAATAGTGAAAACAAGGGGGGTGTTCTCTGAAGACAGGCTGTTACCTGCGAAACACGGGTGCTCTAAAACACCCCTATTAGACTTGGTACTTTCCTCCTAATGAAATTCACCATAAAAAAAAAATTAAATAAATATGAGTCGACCAATCTCAATTTTGGCCGAGCCAGAGCGTGTTGACCTAAGTCGACCAGTCGACTTTGACTTTACAGCCCTAATATCTTGCTTTTCTGTCAAGCGACGTGTTGAACAATTATTTTACATGCGTTCCTTACATTTATAGATGGATGAAAACAGAACTAATTTCACCTTATGATGTGGTTTTCCAGGTGTTCAGGCCCCAGAATCCCTGGACCATGGCCATCATGAATGTCCTCGCTGAGCTTCACCAGGAACATGACCTCAAGGTAATAAATATATCCTGGTAGCCAAGTGTGAGTGCTTTTCAAAGGAGGATTCTACTACTACTAACTCCATGAAAGAAAGGACCAGTTGTAATCTGAAGCCTAAAATTAATTCTTCTGTTTATTTGCAGCTGAACTTAAAGTTTGAGATTGAAGTTCTGTGTAAGAACTTGTCCTTGGACATCAATGACCTCAAGCCGGGAACCCTGCTGAAGGACAAGGATAAGCTAAAGAATCTGGAGGAACAACTTTCTGCACCAAAGAAGGAAGTAAAGCCACCGGAAGAGCTGCTACCCGTCTCTACCACAGGTGGGTGCTCCATATTTATTCATTTTTTCAATGATGGTGATGCATTCAAGCATTCAAGTTTGCCAAAATGACATAAAACTGTACTGCTGTAATGTTTATTCATTTAATTGTGAGTGTTTCTCTCCTGATTTTAACCAAACAAGCCTTTTGTGACCAACAGGAGACTTTGTTCCGTTTGCAGCTCCTCCCTCGACCCCAGCTGCCACCACCACCACATGCACGACCACGGGGCCTCCGACACCACAGTTCAGTTACCATGACATCAATGTGTACGCTTTGGCAGGCCTGGCTCCACACATCAATATCAATGTCAACGTAGGTTTGACGTGCCTGCAGGGGATGTTCTATCTCTCTTTTGTGAAGTACATTTTCTCCTCATCCATGTCGTTTGGTAAATCCTCTCTCGACTAAATCCTCTGTCTCCGTGTCTCCAGATCCCTCTGCTGCAGGCTCACCCTCAGTTGAAGCAGTGCGTTCGGCAGTCGGTGGAGCGAGCCGTGCAGGAGCTGGTGCATCCCGTGGTCGACCGCTCCATCAAAATCGCTATGACGACCTGCGAGCAGATCATCAGGAAGGACTTTGCCCTGGACTCGGAGGAGTCGCGCATGCGCGTCGCTGCCCACCACATGATGAGGAACCTGACCGCCGGCATGGCCATGATCACCTGCCGCGAGCCCCTGCTCATGAGCATCGCCACCAACCTGAAGAACAGCTTTGGCGCTGCTCTGAGGGTAAGCTCAGTTCATTATGTGAAGGCTTGTGTTCTTAATTACTAGTTGAGTTTTTTTTTTCTAATTTTAACATTCCCTTTGTTTTGTTTCTTCAGTTTATTTGAGTATTTTTTTAGAGCTGCAACTAACGATTATTTTAATTATCAATTAATCTGTCGATTATTATCTCGATCTCAGAAATCTTGTTTTAATCATGAAAAAAGCTTCAAACCAATTAATCGATGAACAAAATGGTTGATGATTAATTTAGTAATCGAATAATTGTTTCAGCTCTAATTTTGAGTTAGAGGGGACAAAAGTGGCGTTTCTAGCGTTATATCGCACGCTATCTCTTAAAGGAAAACATGTTTAATGTGTTGAATATTGTGAGAACTAATTCTGCTGCTCACCTACAAGCCCGTCGGTGGTGTAGTCTGCAAGGGTAAATGGGTTTCATTTTAACATGGTTTTATTGAGAGAAAACTAACAAATGACATCTAATGCCTCTCACAAAACTCAATTTTAAACGGGGAAAAGAAAGGACAAACGCCTTTTAAGCAACTTTTTAAAATATATTTAAATCTTTTTCAGTATGTGTTCTGCACGTCTTTATCATGACGCTGTTCTACCTCCGACCGTCTCTGCTTCTCTTTAACTCAAACTGTTCGTTCCATCAGGCGCCGACGCCTCAACAGAGGGAAATGATGGAGGAGGCCGCCGCCCGCATCGCTCAAGACAACTGTGAATTAGCTTGCTGCTTCATTCAGAAAACGGCCGTGGAGAAAGCCGGTCCTGAAATGGACAAGAGACTGGCCACGGTGAGACTTGAAGAAGCTTCATTTAGCAGCTAAAATCATTACTACATAATCATAGACTGTAAAAAATATATCTTTAATTGGTTACAGGCCAATTTTAAGCTCACATCACTTCAGTAATGTGCTAATTTGAGTCTGAATGTGGCTTTTTCTCGTGCAGGAGTTTGAGCTGAGGAAGCATGCACGCCAAGAGGGAAGGCGCTACTGTGATCCCGTCGTTCTGACGTACCAGGCAGAGCGTATGCCCGAGCAGATCAGACTCAAGGTAAGATAAAACTTTCAAATCCAACTCATGGCAAGTAGCAGCTTCAAGCAAAAACACATTTCCTGAGTTGACCCATTACTGGATCTGTCCAGAACGTCCACACGAATGATAACTTGATGTTATTCGCTGTTTTTGATGTTTTTAAAGGTGGGAGGAGTGGACCCCAAACAACTGGCCGTATACGAGGAGTTTGCCAGGAACGTTCCGGGTTTTTTACCCAGTAACGACCTCTCACAACCCACCGGCTTCTTGGCGCAGCCCATGAAGGTGAGGCGCTTCTTGTGACTGAAAAAAACAACTTAGAAGTCCCAGAATGTGTTTGGCGGAAGGAAAGAGTGAAAGGAGCTCCACTGCATATTAGAATTAATACTTATATAATATTGATTACCCAATAAATTATTGTTTATTAAAATATTTTATCTTGTGTATATAAGAAAATAAAGTAATTCTTAGTATATAGTAGTGTAGTGATTCTTATTTCAGTGTCAGGAGGTTTGGTATTGTCATAGTAAACCCATGTAAGTTATTTTTGACTATTTTATTCACCAGTTAGATTAAAAAATATTCAAACACAGGACATAATGGGTAATGTGATACAGCAAGAACAAGGTCAGTAAAACATTTATTCAGAACTAGAATCTATTTTATTGCCAAGTATGGAATGTAGTTTGCTATTTTGATGCAGAACAATCATAGAAGCAAGAAAATAGAATTTGGTTTTGAACAGTTCCAGGATCAGTAAAAACAATCATTCAATTATAGGAGAATTGTCAAAAAGGAGACGATAATTACAGCTGAAATTTATGAAAATAAGAGGTTATATATACAAAATGAATATCTGTGCAGATATGAATATATATGTGTATGTACAGTAGTTGCAGTGCTGCACATACAGGGGTGCTGCTTTGAAAGTGTGAGTGAGTGGGTGAATTCTAAAGCATATTAGTGGACAAAAAAGAGCTGTATAAATACAACTTACCTTGCAGGCGATGTGAGCATTAATTAAAAATACAGAGGGAGTTAATGAGGGTGAGCAGGGTTATTGATCAGGAAGAATGTTATTGTTGTATTGTAAACTTTATTCTAAAAGCTCGAATCACCTCCCCTCTGACTGAAATTCTGAACATGGAATTTCTCAAAGTCAAACTAACGCTCCAAGAACAATGCAGAACTGGCTTACACATACATGCTCTACAGTTCCTGCCCACGGCTTTGACCTGGAAATAAAAGAAGCACCTAGTACACAGAAGCAGGTACATTTTATCAGCTTAAAAAATATGAACTTCATTGATGACGAGACAAAAAAAAGTAACGTATTAGGCAGATTAATCCAACAATGCTGTGAAAGTTCTGTCTGTGAGATGATGTCAGCCAAGCAGGCGGTTGGAGTGATATTTGTTAACTTAACTTAATCCCCTCCCCTCTCTCTCTCTCTCTCTGTGCCTCTGTTCTCAGCAACAAGCGTGGGCCACAGATGACGTGGCTCAGATCTACGATAAGTGCATGGCCGACCTGGAGCAGCATCTTCACGCCATCCCTCCCGCTCTGGCCATGAACCCTTTGACCCAGGCGCTGCGCAGCCTGCTGGAGGCCGTGGCTTTGGCTCGGAACTCCAGGGACGGCATCGCCGCACTCGGCCTGCTGCAGAAGGTCAGACTTATTTTTAAATCTTCAGAAATGGTGAAGTTTAGAATTAATTTGTATTAATTAGTGCCTGTACTTATTTTGTATATCTGCGTTCCTCAGGCTGTGGAAGGTCTTCTGGATGCAACCAGTGGTGCCGACGCCGACTTGCTGCTCCGCTACAGAGAATGTCACCTGCTGGTGCTGAAGGCTCTGCAGGACGGCCGTGCCTATGGACCGCAGTGGTGCAATAAGCAGATCACCAGGTGAGTTGAGACACTTCAGGATTCAAGTGATTAGATCTTCTTATTGTAATCGATGAATCTGTCGATTATTTAATCGTTTGGTCCATAAAATGTTAAAAAAAAAACGTCAATCAGTGTTTGTCAAACATGGAAATGACGGTTCTCGAATGTCTTGTCAAATAGATTAAGTTTGAATGATTTCTTTATCATGTGGAGCAAAGAAACAAAGAAAATATTCACCTTTAAGAAGCTGAAACAATCAGAAATATTGTTTTAATCATGAAAAAAAGCTTCAAACGATTCGATTTTCAAAATAGTTTACCCCGTGGTGCATATGCAGACTATATTTTGTAGCAGGTGTTTAATCTGCTTGCCGTGTTCCTCCTCAAAGGTGTCTGATTGAATGCCGCGACGAGTACAAATATAACGTGGAGGCGGTGGAGCTTCTGATCAGGAACCATCTCGTCAACATGCAGCAGTATGATCTACACCTGGCACAGGTACACACACGCATACAAAAATAATGTTCATTATAGTCTGCATTTACAGCAGAGTTAATCCGACCCTTTTTCAAAATCTTCTTCCAGTCGATGGAGAATGGATTGCACTACATGGCAGTAGCGTTTGCCATGCAGCTGGTGAAGCTGCTGCTCGTGGACGAGCGCAGCGTCAGCCACGTGACCGAGGCCGACCTGTTCCACACCATCGAGACTTTAATGAGGACGTGTGCACACTCCAGGGCCAACGCACCAGAGGGGTAAAGAACCACGACTGTGTTGAATTAATATTCTTAAAGGTCCAGTGGCATCTAATAGGTGTCTTCCTTTTCCACATCACTATACCACGAAAATGAAGGTTGTTCTTCGTTTTTGTGGATAACTTTGAAATTTAAAAATGGTGATTTTGTCAAACATGGCAACAACATAGCAGCCTCCACAATTAAGACTCTTGCCTAAAGTACATGCAAATGTCATGTGATGTTTTAGTTGCAGTTTAAAGTTCGAATTTCCCAGTTACTTGCTGGAAGTTTCAGCGGCAGAGTCTTAATTCAGATTATCTTGATGCAAAACTCTGCTACTTTTACTGTTAATTGCACTTCGGTCTCATTTGTTTGACACTAAATAAATTGGATTTAAGTTATACACTCATTCAGACACACTTAAGGGGGTAGTTTATTCGATTTCTGACAAATAAACCTTTTTAAGTGTTAAACGCTGGACCTTTAATGTTTTATTGTTGTACATCACCTCCCCCCCGCAGTCTCCCTCAGCTCATGGACGTCGTTCGCTCCAACTATGAAGCCATGATCGACCGCGCCCACGGCGGACCCAACTTCATGATGCACTCTGGGATCTCACAGGCGTCAGAGTACGACGATCCTCCAGGCCTGCGCGAGAAGGCAGAGTACCTGTTGAGGGAATGGGTGAACCTGTATCACTCAGCTGCTGCTGGCAGAGACAGCACCAAAGCCTTCTCTGCCTTTGTAGGCCAGGTAATTACTTACTAAAAAAATAAAATAACCCCAAAAAGAAAACACCATGACGTTAGTTGCTTATTTTTCTCATTGCCCTCTTTCTCCACGCAGATGCACCAGCAGGGCATCTTGAAGACAGACGACCTGATCACAAGGTTCTTCCGCCTGTGCACAGAGATGTGCGTGGAGATCAGCTATCGCGCTCAGGCCGAGCAGCAGCACAACCCGGCAGCCAGCGCGGCCATCATCAGAGCCAAGTGTTACCACAACCTGGATGCTTTCGTCCGGCTCATCGCTCTGCTGGTCAAGCACTCTGGAGAGGCCACCAACACGGTGACGAAAATCAACCTCCTCAACAAGGTGAGGATTCACACACCGCTCTCCGTCCTAACGTTTTGAGAGCTGCAGCTAACAATTATTTTCGTAATCGTTAGGTTCATAAAATATTAAAAACATTATTGATCAGTGTTTGTCAAACCTGGAAATGACGATGTTTTCAAATGTCTTGTTTTGTCCACAAACCAAAATGATTCAGTTTTAATGATTTATTTGTTATGTGGAGCAAAGAAACACAGAAAATATTCACATTTAAGAAGCTAAAACAATCACAAATCTTGTTTTAATCATGAAAAAAGCTTCAAACCGATTATTCAATCTATAATTTATTGGTTCTATGTCTTGGAACATGGCACTTTTTTCATCAACGACCTCCGCTCTTCCGTCCCTGCAGGTGTTGGGTATCGTCGTCGGGGTGTTGATCCAGGACCACGACGTCCGTCAGACAGAATTCCAGCAGCTTCCGTACCACCGCATCTTCATCATGCTGCTGCTGGAGCTCAACGCTCCTGAACACGTTCTGGAAACCATCAACTTCCAGACGCTCACCGCGTTCTGGTGAGAACTCAAGAGAAATCCGAGGTTAAGTGCTGATCGTGTTCTACAAACTGTAGTTTAATTCCTTTTGTCTGTGGTTTTTTCCCCCCTGCACTTTTATCTGCAGCAATACCTTCCACATCCTGAGGCCCACTAAAGCACCTGGCTTTGTTTACGCCTGGTTGGAACTCATCTCCCATCGCATCTTCATTGCCAGGATGCTTGCACACACCCCGCAGCAGAAGGTAGGCACCAAGAACACGAGATTTGGGACTTTATTTTTCCACACAGTTAATTTTTTTGTAGCTTTTCCTTAAGACATTTTGGATGTTGTTGTAATGGAGTGATCGTTGTATTCCCAGGGTTGGCCCATGTACGCACAGCTGCTGATTGATCTCTTCAAGTACCTGGCCCCTTTCCTGAGGAATGTAGAGCTCAACAAACCTATGCAAATCCTCTACAAGGTGCTCACATCTTATTGTTTTTAATCATTTGGCATTGGATTGTAAATGTCTCTTGGTAAATATAGTTAAATTTGATAATGCATAATGTTGTGACTAAGTCCCATTTTCAGCCGCTACTGATTGCCAATTGGCAGTTTGTTCAGTCGTGAAACTCGGATAAACTGAAAACTTTCTTATACTTACTTCAAATTGCATTTATTTGCGTACAGTCCACACTCTGTGACGTTATGTCCGATAAGTTTTCCAAACAAAATCTTTAATCCATAAACCCATACATGTCTTCAGAGCACAGTCAAAAATGATCTGCTTCCCCAAAACTTAACACCTGTAATCAGTGACACAAACTTTAATATGTTGTGGCTAGCCTCAGACTTTACCAATACGCCCCCTGGTGTTCAGGAATAGTAAACCCAGGAAATACAAATGAATATATGGCTCCTACACATAATCTGTAATACTTTATTTTTGTCTTAAATTCAACGCCTCTTTTTCCTCTATTTTATCAACAACGTCATCAAATTCATCCGTTATCAAAACCCAACGTAGCACAAATTTGGATCCAAGGCTAGTTTATTTGTATAGTGCCAAGGTCATTCAAAATCTTTCACATAAAACATAATTTATAACATTCAGATATAAAATCCAAAAACTAAAAGCAAGCAGGTGAAATATATAAAGAACATTAATAGATTAAAAAAATTTAATGGGATCACGCCCAAAATTTAACCAAATGTTTCGGGTCCCATTGCAGACATTTCCTGAAAATTTCAGCCAAATGACAGCCAAATCCGTCTGTGACTTTTCGAGTCATCTTGCTCACAGACAGACAGACAAACGCCGGCGAAAACATATACCTCCTGGCGGAGATCAATAAAAAATAAAAAATTATAAAATCATTTTTTTTTAAAAAGAGTATCAAAGGAATAGAGGTTACAGTGCGGTATCAGAAATGACTGAAATGCGAGTGTTTGTTCACGGAGTACAAATCGGGCTTAAATTCTCTTGTTTACGTTCGAGCTCATTGTCTTGTTTATTTTGGCAGCGAGCGCTAAATCTACAACAATTTCATGTAAATGTGTTGAAGCGTATTTGATGACCAAAGCTAACACTCTGCCTGTTTCAGGGTACACTGCGGGTGCTTCTGGTCTTGCTGCACGACTTCCCAGAATTCCTGTGCGACTATCACTACGGCTTTTGCGACGTCATTCCGCCCAACTGCATCCAGCTGCGCAACCTCATCCTCAGTGCCTTCCCACGCAACATGAGGCTTCCCGATCCTTTCACGCCCAATCTCAAGGTAGAGACGCACGCTCTCCCTCTCCCTCTCCCTCTCTGTGGTGGTGGACATTTTGTCTGATCTAACGAGTCTGTCCCGTCTGCAGGTGGACATGCTGAGCGAGATCAACATCGCTCCTCGCATCCTCACCAACTTCACCGGCGTCATGCCGTCTCAGTTCAAGAAGGATCTGGACTCGTACCTGAAGACACGATCACCAGTCACTTTCCTGTCGGAGCTGCGCAGCAACCTGCAGGTAAGACGCGTCCCCGACCGCCTTTAAAACATCTCGCGTATGCCACGACGTGATCACTTATCGCTCATGTGCGTCCCAGGTGTCGAACGAGCCCGGGAATCGGTACAACATCCAGCTGATCAACGCTCTGGTGCTGTACGTGGGCACGCAGGCCATCGCTCACATCCACAACAAGGGCAGCACCCCCTCCATGAGCACCATCACTCACTCTGCACACATGGACATCTTCCAGAACCTGGCAGTGGACCTGGACACCGAGGGTAAGGGTGGACAGAAGATTAGTTTAGACTCGTATCATCTCGGCCTGTCTTGAGGACCAGTCGCAGCCCTTGCCGTCTCCGTTGTCCCTTGACGGAGTGATGGAAACTTAAAAAATATTTCTTGCAGCCGGAGACGACGCAGAGGCTCTCCGGTGATGTAGAGGGATCTCCGTAAGCTACGTAGAGCACTTTACGCAGGAGTATACTGTGGCCTTAAGGCAGCGTGTTTAAACACAAAATAATACAAGTATGTGCGTTCCTATAGATGATGGTAAAATAAATTATTTAAAAAGAGGAAACTGAAAGGCATTTGTGAGATCAAGGTATCAAGTTCACAGAGAAGAACCTGATGTAACCAGGTATCGGCCATATTGTCTTTTGTCTTTTCTTCAGGACGTTACCTGTTCTTGAACGCGATAGCCAATCAGCTGCGCTACCCGAACAGCCACACCCACTACTTCAGCTGCACCATGCTCTATCTGTTCGCTGAGGCCAACACTGAGGCCATTCAGGAGCAGATCACCAGGTGAGACTGGGACTAAACGGTCAACTCATCACTGAGCTGCAGTAGAGCTAAAAATGTTAATCGAGTGTGTGTGTGTGTGTGTCCCAGGGTTCTGTTGGAGAGGCTGATCGTGAACAGGCCACACCCATGGGGCCTCCTCATCACCTTCATCGAGCTGATTAAGAATCCTGCCTTCAAGTTCTGGAGTCACGACTTTGTCCACTGTGCCCCCGAGATTGAAAAGTACGCCCTCCTCTGTTTTAATCGTTTTTACCTGCACTTTGAAAGTCCAGCCAGCACAAAAGAGTTGGTGACATCTAGTGGTGACGCTGCAGATTGCATCAAAATGGAGAACCTGAAGCTAACTGATCCATAACTGATGTGTTCAGTGTGAGGCCATTTCCTGTTCAGACCAGTTAATGAATCTCCAACTTACAGGTTTATATTAGGGGTTTCTGGATTATTGTTTTACACGAGGAAGGAAGACTATTTGTGACAAAAACTTATTTTAGAGGCAGCGTTCCAGCTGAAACTTTGACCAGGAAATCTGGGAATTCTGACTTAAGGCTACGACTGGAACACCTGAAATATAGACCAAGGCTCTTGCTTTATGGAGGCTTCTTTCTTTCTCCCTTTCTCGCTTTCTTTCTATCTCTTTCTCACTTCGTTACTTTCTTTCTTGCTTTCTTTATTTCTCTTTCTTTCTCTTCCTCCCCTACTCTGGCTTTCTTTCTGTCTTGCTTTCTCTCTCTCTTTCCTTCTGTCTTGCTTTCTATCTCTCTTGCTTTCTTTTGCTTCCTCTTTTTCTTTCTCTCTTTCTTCTTTTGCTTTCTTTTTTCTTTCTCTCTTCCTCTCTTTCTTTCTATCTCTCTTGCTTTAATTTTTTTCTTTATTTTTCTTTGTCTCTTTCACTTCCTCTCTTTCTTTCTTGCTTTCTTTATTTCTTTTTCTCTTTCTTGCTTTCTTTTTCTTTCTATCTCTCCTGCTTTCATTTTTTTCTTTCTTTCTCTTTCACTTCCTCTCTTTTTCTTGCTTTCTTTATTTTTCTTTCTTTCTCTCTTGCTTACTTTCTGTCTTTCATTTTGATGCATACGTTTACACAAAGAAACATCCTTTTTGGCACACAAAGGCCACCGTAGTTATCCGACACACTTGGTTTTGCTAGCTTGGTGACTTTGTGAGTGTTCAGACCCCCTTGTGTCAACTTTATTGACTTGTACAACATTCCGTCAACATCTCATGACCTTTTTTAAGCTACTTTCCAACACTGCACTGCGTTTTGTCACCACTAGATATCACCGTGTTTTAAAAGATGCTCCTCATCTTCTGCTCCTTACTAAAACAAAGTCTGCGTCTTCCTCTCCTCAGGCTGTTCCAGTCCGTGGCCCAGTGCTGTATGGGACAGAAACAAGCCCAGCAGGTGATGGAGGGCACCGGTGCCAGTTAGCTGGCGACGATAGCAGCAGCCGGCTCACGGACTCCGGAGAGACGCCGCTGCCTGGACCCAACTCCCCCCCGCCACACACACACTCGCACCTCCCTCGTTACTGTCGGCACTGGATAAACTGGCAACTACGGTCGTTTGAAACGTGGATGAAAGGACTACTGCTCATGGATCTGAACCATTTGGGTTTTTGTTTCTCCCTCTGGGGGCTGAGTTGAGACGGAGAGAATGGGTTGGGACTTGCTGTTTAATATACTTTTTTTGATGTAAATATTGGATAAAAAAATGAAAAAAGGGAGAGTAAATAAGTGAACAATTCACATGTCAAATAAAAGTGTATCCTGACATGTAGAGAGACATGTAATCATATTTTCACTCACTACCAAAGTCCTTGGTTTGCTTTCCTCCCACACAACTGTTTTTCTTTTCTTATTTTTCTTCATTTTTTTGTGCTTCAAAGGCTGAATGGTAGATGATTGAAGACGAGGAAAAGCTGCCTGCTTCTTTGATTTGATTCATTTTTATCCCTGAGTGGGACAGGATGACGCAGTCTCGTCTGCCGGGTGGGGGCGGGCTCAGCTCCTGGTGTGTCCGGTGTGTGTGTGTTGGTTGGTGGAGACAGTTTCCTGATGGTCTGTCCATTTTGAACTGGCTCTGGAAGTCTAACGCGCTCTCTCTGGCACTTGTAAAATTGAGCAAAAGGTGGTGGCGACATCAAATCCTGACAATTTGTACAAAGTTCCAAATTGAAGAACAACAATAGAAGGACCAATACAGCCCATTTTGTAACGTTTTGAATGTTTTTGTAAATGTATTGGTCCGTGTGTTGTATTTTGTAGTCCTTTCTAGTTTGCCTTTAGTTCTTGCTACTTAACTGCAGTATGCATACATACAGGAAATAAAGCATTCAAACTGCACAGCATTTGTCGTCTTTGAGGACGTTGGAGCTTTTGTCGTTTCACCAACACCTAAATCGTGGATTAAGCCAGGATTTTCAAGATATCCTGCCTTAATTGACTCAGAGCTGTATCCTTTGGAAACTTGACATCACATTTGAAATACCACAGGTAAAAAGGAAAGGACCAAATAAAATGTTGTTCAATTTGTGAAAAAGAAACATTAAATACTAACAATTGATACACAAAGCCGTGAATTGGTGATTCCAAAACGTAATAAGTTTTAGTTTAAACTCAAAAGCAGGAATTGACCTACAAAATGTTTTTCAAACAATTGGCAGAATAGAACTTGAACTCTTTGATCCAATTTAATTTTTTTTTTTTTTAACCCATCATTTGAACGATCTACTCTGGTTTACCTTCATTGTCCACCAGGGGCGCACTTTAACCTGACTTGATCTAGCTGCACCTTCATAAAACAATACAGTTGCTGCATTTCCAATTATTACGAATATATATATTATGTACAGAAGAATATTGGGACCACGTAAAAAAAAAAAAAAGAATTGAAAGAATAAAATAAAACTGCATGAATTCTGACTTTCAAAGTCAGAATTTTGAGTTTTAAGTCTCGGAATTTTGACTTAAATCTTACATTTCTGACTTTTTCCCCTTGTAATTCATATTTAACTCTCAAAAGTATGTCTTGAATCTCAGAATTCTGACTTTTCCACCTCATAATTCTAATTTAAATCTCTATTTAAATATTTAACACGTGGGACAACATGCTTCCATAATTACGAAAACAAAACAAATTCAGTAATAAATCTTTAGGATTACAAAATACCAACTGCAACGACACCTAAAAGCACCTTTAACGTGGCCAACTCATTCAGAACATACGAGGCCAGCAGGTGGCGCACACAGCTCACTTAACAAACTTCATAAGCACACGAACCCTCTTTGACGCCTCTTTGTGAAATCCACTTCCGGCCAAACCTGTCGATTTTATTTTGAAGGCGGGCCCTCCAGTATTTCCGCTGTTGTTAGCCGGGAATTGACGCAGCTTCCAGCAGCGATGGAGCGCGCGCTGCGGTCGCAGTAGGGACACACACACACACACACACAGTGACACACACACACAGTGACACACACACTAACACAGAGTGAGGCGCATTAAGGAAATTATTGAAACCTCTCTTTGTTCGGCGGAAGCTCGTTCAGCCTCCAGCGGCTCATGGAGAGCGCAGCTCCGCTTGTCCGCACCAGGGACGCGCTGATCGGATGCCTTTCACCACAGCGGCGCCGTTAGATGCTTTTTCCAATCAGGATTGACTGGTTTTTGAACCAATGGCTCCCAAACATGCGCTCCTGTCCAGCAGTGGCCCCGGGCTCCGAGGAGACACCTGTCCCCCCGCCTCCTCTCCTCCTCCTCCTCCTCCTCCATGGAGCCTCCTGGATCCAGCGGGGATTCTGGCCGCCCGCACGCCGAGGAACGTGAAGGGGACGCGGGCGCTGAGTGGGATGATGGCCCGGTGGTTTGTGGTGCTGATGCTGGTGATGCAGAGCTGCGTGGCCGCTGACGGTAAGAAGCTCGTGTTGTCCAGCCTTTAACTGTCAATAATAATCATTATAATTATTATGATTATTATGATTATTATTATAATAATACCTGAGCTGCATCTGCATGAATGTCATTATTAATGCAGATTTGTTTTGTATCAGTCAATCATCAGAGGACGAGTGTGATGAAGATATTGTTTTATAATCTGACTGTGATCATTGAAATCAGCTGTGTGGATTATTCCTGACGCGCGCCTGGAGCTGCTGTGCTCACCTTCAGCGCTTTGTTGTGATTATTTATACATGTATACACTCTTTAATCCGAATAATCAGCCTGTTTATGTTAAGTTTATGCTCAGAATGTATGTTTTTACGCGTGAAAACACAATAACACCGGGGCCGTGTTGTGGATGTCACGTCTCCAAACACGCAGCCAGAGCGCATGGTGCTTACACCGCACCGCAGACCTGCGCCGCACCGCAGTCACACACACCACTGCCGCTTCTTCGCCTCAAGGATGAAAGTTCTATTTTATTTTATTTTATTTATTTATTATTCATTCCCTGAGCATTGAACCTGGAACGTGATCCACGGGGAGCGTTTTCATCGTCAGCGCAGATCAATAATGGATGATTTCCACACGCGACCAAAGGAAAACATGAAAATAGCAGCAGTGGTTTTATTTTGTTATTTTTCTCAGTCATGTGGATGTGAAAGCCTGCAGCTCTGCAACAACAGCGACAATCATGTTCATGTCTGACAAAGAAAAGACACTTTTTATTGACCATTTATCAGCCTCATTTCATATGTTTTAACAATTCTTTGTTTAAATTTAAACAATACGCCAAATCATCATAGTTTATATTTGTATTAGCCCAACGAATAATATTTGTTTGTGTGTAAAGTTTGTTTGTTTCATTCTAGATGAGATTAGATTAAATGAGACTTTATTGATCCCACGCTGGAGAAATTCACGTTACAGTAATGACATTTTTATTTTTGAAAAACACAAAATATGAACAGAAGAATCACGAGAAAAACATGTATAAAAACCACAAATACAAAATGATGGAAATAGAATTGCATTAGAATAAACAACATATAATAAGATATAAGATAAATAAGATTTTAGCTAACTCCTAGCTAAGTTTGAGCTAAACGTTGTCTGCATTTTAGCTATTAGCTAACTCCTAGCTAAGTTTGAGCTAAACGTTGTCTGCATTTTAGCTATTAGCTTAATCCTAGCTAATTTCTTAGTTAACCTCTAGATGTATTTGCGCTAATTCCGAGCTAAGTTTTGTAAAAAAATGTTTTAGCTAATTTATGTAACTCTAACCCACAGATAATTTCTTCTTTCGCCAATGTTTATAACTTCTAGCTGACCTTTAGCTAAATTTCATCGAACTTCTAGCTGAATCTTGTCTGCATCATGAATAGATATCTAACTATTAGCTTAATCCTAGCTAATTTCTCAGTTAACTTCTAGATATATTTGAGATCATTCCTAGCTCAACTTTGTCTGAATTATAGATAGACTGATAACATTTTGCTTAATGAAAGCTAAAAAAGTTTTAGCTAATTTATGTAATTCTAGCTGACTTTTAGCTAAGTTTTATTCAACTCCTCTTCTAACTTCTATCTAAATCGTGTCTGCATTATAGGTAGATTGATAACATTGAGCTTAATCCTAGCTAATTTCTTTGCTAACTTCTAGCTAACTAAGTGTTGATTAACTTCTCGATAAATTTGATCTTACTTCGCGCTGACTCCTAGCTAAGTGTTATTCAACTCCTCTCCTAACATCTAGCTAAATCTTGTCTGCATTCTAGATAGATTGATAACACTTAGCTTAATCGTAGATCATTTCTTTGCTAACTTCTAGATACATTTGAGCTAACGTCTAGCTAAACTTTGTCTCAATTAGAGATAGACTGATAATATTTAGCTTCATCTCAGCTACTTTCTTTTTTAGCCAATTTATATGACTTCTAGCTGACCTTTAGCTAAATTTTAGCTAACTTCTAGCTAAACTGTGTCTGCATCATAGATAGATAGGTAACTTTTAGCTTAATCCTAGCTAATTTCTTCATTAACTTGTAGCTAAGTGTTAACTTACTTCTAGATAAATTTGAGCTAACTTCTAGCTAAATCTTGTCTGCATCATGAATAGATATAAAAGTTTTAGCTTAATCCTCGCTAATTTCTTTGCTAACTTTTAGATAAATTTGAGCTAACTTCTAGCTAAATCTTGTCTGCATCATAAATAGATATAAAAGTTTTAGCTTAATCCTCGCTAATTTCTTTGCTAACTTTTAGATAAATTTGAGCTAACTTCGAGGTAAACTCTGTCTTCGTTATAGATAGATATTTGCGTCTTTACAGCCTTTACTTTCTGAAGCATTTACAAGATATTTAGGGTTTGTTTATGTTTTCGGATTTTCCCTTTCCTGACGTCAAATTTAATGATTCTGACCCTTTTTTGGACTGATAGCATTAACGAGTATCTTCCCTAGTATTTAAAGAACTGGGTTTAAATCCAAACGTTATTATGCCAAAATACAAGAATGAAACATGAAGCCAGAGTATTTGGGAAAACAGGCTTTTATTATCCAGCGTCTCCAGTCACTGTGGACATATTCTCGAGTTTCTGTCTCTTTTACCAAAGAACTGAAGCGTTCGGCTGCTCCGTGTAGTTTTAGAGCGGGTAAAGGAATAAAAACCCTTTGTGTTTTAGTGTTCTGTGTTTATAAAAACACGGACGGTCGAATGGTGTGTGATTAACGGACAGTGTGGTCAAAAATGTCACGTGAATAGGAAAGTGACCCTCGAGCGTCATGTCATGTTTGCGTGGGCGTTTTCTTTAATAGGTCTAAATAGATCTTCGTCCTCAGTCAACAGCTGAGCTCCATTGGTGAGTGTTACCATGGGAACAGGTCTGGTTCTCGTGTTCTTTGTGTTGTTCTTCACTGTGCGTCTGCGTTTGTCAGTCAGGTATTAAAATAGCGCCTGAGTAAGCGCCCGCTCGCCGTCCTTTCGCTCGCGTCCAGACAGTTTTCTGCTCATTTCTGAGTCATTATATCCACATGCATATCGAGAGTTTGATGGTCCAAAAGGGAAAGATGAGGACGCTGGAGGTGTGGAGGAATTTGTTCTGGAAGTGTGCAGACTTCAGACACAGTGGACTCAGGATTAACAAAACAGCACACTGGTGAAATTCACAATTCAAAGAGCACTTAGTCTTGTCTTTTTTTTTTTTTTTTGCCCTAACGCTAACCTCACTAACACTTGTACATATGGGTTGTATTCATGGTTCAGTCAAAATGACCCATAGTCACATTTCAGTTAGAAGACTTGTTGGCTTCCAGTCAGTAATGAGGCTATTGAACTCACTTATGGTGGGTTTCCAATAATTTAAGAATAATTTAAGAATAAATTTTCATGAATTTTTTTGAAAATCAGGAATTGATTCATTTGCTATGATGCACTTTGACAGTGAGCTGACTTTAAAAAAAATAAATAATAATAATCTCAGAATGACGTGAAATTTATTATCATAATAGTCGGGATCACCCTGAACAAGGATCCGTTGAAAATATTTGCAAACCTCTTAAGGAATATTTTTAATGTGTTTTTGAAAATCAGGAATTGATCCATTTGCCCTGATGCAGTTTGACAGTGAGCTGACTTTCTTCGCAAAAACAAAAAGTATCTCGGAATGACGTGAAATTTATCATCATAATAGTCGTTATCGCCCTGAACAAGAATCCGTTGAAAATATTTGCAAACCTCTTAATTTTTGAAATTCCGGAATTGATCCATTTGCCCTGATGCACTTTGACAGTGAGCTGACTTTATAAAAAAAAAAAAGCACCCGAAAAAATGACAATTGATCATAACAAAAAACAAATCCTCTATTTGTTCTTTTTAAATTAGATGATTTTCTTTCCTACTTTACAACAAGAAATAAAGATTACCGTTGGTTTACAGTCAAAACAGTGCATCTTGAAACATTAATAAAGCCCAGTGTGTTTATCAGAAATGGAGGAAAGTTGCTGGGCAACAGCGGCTCGATTAGAAATTAAGCGAGGAAGTCGTTCTGTGTGTGTGACTAGATTGAAGCTTTTTTAGTTGGAGGGCTGATTATGTAATGGACCTGGGCGATAGCATCATGTGCTGCAGGAAAAGAGCTCTGTCACAATAAAACGCCTCGACGCTTCTTTACGACACCTCGGCTTTTAACGGTGTTGTCAGATTGCGGCTGCTCTTTGCAGTGTTTGTGCGTTTTATGGTGCGTCTTCACCACAGGCAGACTGTGTAACGGTGATGCCTGCTGTCACGCTAAACGTCCCCGCTGTCGACTCGCTGCTCTCACTGTTGCCAGGCAGAAACGCAGGCACGGCGTCGTTATACAACTAAGATAAAGTCTAGTGTACCACATGAAACGCATATATACACAATCATGTGCTGTAGCATCGTTATCCAGATCAGTGCAGTATCTATTGCTGCAGCGATTGATCAATTACTATATTAATTGGCGACATTTTCTGTACACTGTCTATATGTTGTATATGTAATTCTAGGGCTCAATAATGAATTGAATACTTAATGACTCACCAACTTTTTTGATAAACAATTGTCAGTTTATTAATTTAAATCATTATTAGTTGAATGAATCAACTGAACTTAGTCTATTAATTAAATTAATAAAATAACTTCAGCATTTTCTGACAATTTATGGATCCAAAAACAGGTAACCATGATTTGCCTGCAAGTAGAGAGGTTGCTTAACGACAACAATTGAGAAGAATATGTATATACATATACACATATGTGTATATATATATATATGATCCCCCCAAAGATTACTGTTGAACTACTGTAAAGTGGTTTCGTTCAATTGAATACGACTCTTAGGTACAAGTATTAGTGAGGTTAGCATTAGGGCTACATGTCGCGTGAGTGAAAGTCAAAAGTCAAACCTGTGTCAATCGCACCACAGTAGAATCCAAATGCTGTTGGAAACCTCACTGAAGCGATTTGATGACAAAACACCCAAGGTACCAGATTGCTGTTATTTATACTACCACTAGAGGGCGCCGTTTTTGTGTGTCTATGAGTTGCAATTCCTGCGAAACGACCTATAGTTCCATTTTGTTAGAGGACAGCCATGCAGACAACGCAGGAGCGTTAAGAACGAGTCAGTGAAGTTCCTGCTCCAGTCAGCAGGGGCACTGCTGAGGTGGCGAGCTTTAACACTCACATATGCAGGTCCCCTCTTGGCAACAATCATAATAACAATAATAATAATAAAAAATCACCAGAAGGTCTGAAACATCATTTTAACCTGATTTAAAGAATGACAAACAGGGGACCCGAAAAAATGTCCCCTCTTTGCGCCGAGGTCCCCCGTTTGTGAGTGTTTAACGACGCCAAAGTCCACTGTTGTGACTCTGATAGAGATAATCGTCTATTTCTGGAGTGTGTGTGTGTGTGTGTGTGTGTGTGTGTGTGTGTGTGTGAGAGAGATGAAGCCTGACGTGACTCTTCAGAGAGTGAAGGGGATTGTAAATACTGTATCTCCTCAGCTTTTACCTTACATTATACATGTTGATGCAGGCGTAGAGAGCAGAGTGTGTGGCTGAGCTGGATTCATAACACTTCTTTTTTAATTATAATTAACCTTCTCTTTGTGTTTGTCTATAATGTGCTGAGGCGGCGGTGAGGCCGCACGTTTCCTCACTGCTGTGCTATAGAAAGGTTCATTATTTCCCCCCATAAACTCATTGAAGGATCACTCTGAGGTGCAAAGCGTGGTTACGCGAGGACGCCTCTCGTGTTTCCGCGCTCATTCGTGCGTCTGTTCGGCGACACGCGGCGTCGCGTTTGTCGAGTGTGAGCTACTTAATGTTTCTTTTAATAGAGACACTTTGGAGCGTGGATGCAGAAGCAGGTGCTGAGCCTGTGCACGTTTGTGTCATGTTTACCTCCAGATGTGGTGTAATTAGAGAAAACAGCTTCATTAGTGTGTGTGTGTGTGTGTTGACCAACAAACATCTGCACTGCGTGTGACGGAGAAGGTTGATTCAACCTAATTACACACACACACATAGAAAATATAATGTCATACAAACCTCAACGCTGAATACGAATAATAATAATGATTTCTTAACGTGTATTTTATAAACATGGTGACAAACTTTGTTCAATATGTGGGAATAAAATAATAATAATATAGACATCATAATATGGCGTTCCTTTGGCAGCCTTGGAACCAACAGTTGTTACGCTGTGTTACTGTGTGTTGTAAGTTCTGTGATACGGTGAGCTGTAACGTTGTGATAATTTGTGTTTAACGCTATGTTACGGCGAGTTGTAACGCCGTGTTACAGTGAGTTGTAACACTGTGTTACAGTGAGTTGTTACGCTGTGTTACAGTGGGTTGTTACGCTGTGTTACATTGAGTTGTTACGCTGTGTTACAGTCAGTTATGCTGTGTTACAGTGAGTTGTTACGGTGTATTACAGTGAGTTATGCTGTGTTACAGTGAGTTGTTACGCTGTGTTACAGTGAGTTGTTACGCTGTGTTACAGTGAGTTGTTACGCTGTGTTACAGTGAGTTGTTACGCTGTGTTACAGTGAGTTGTTACGCTGTGTTACAGTGAGTTGTAACGCTGTGTTACAGTGAGTTGTTACGCTGTGTTACAGTGAGTTGTTACGCTGTGTTACAGTGAGTTGTAACGCTGTGTTACAGTAAGTTATGCTGTGTTACAGTGAGTTGTAACGCTGTGTTACAGTGAGTTGTTACGCTGTGTTACAGTGAGTTGTTACGCTGTGTTACAGTGAGTTGTAACGCTGTGTTACAGTGTTTAACGTTGTGTTTTAATGTTGCTACGGCGAGTTGTAACGCTGTGTTACATTGACTTGTAACCCTGTGATACGGTGAGTTGTCACGCTGTGATACGATGTTTAACGCTGTGTTTTAATGTGTGCTACGGTGAGTTGTAACGCTGTGTTACATCGTGTTGTAACGATGTCTTACATCGTGTTGTAACGTTGTGATATGGGCTGTTTAGCGCTGCGATACGCCGTGTTGTAACGTGTGTTACAGTGAGTTGTAACATTGTGTTCCAGAGTTGCAACATTGTGATATGGTTTGTTTAACACTGTGTTCAACGCCGTGTTACAGTGAGTTGTAACACTATGATACGGTGTGTTTAATGGTGTGTAGCCATGTTTTAACACTGTGTTAAGGTGTGTGTTGAGTCGCAGGCTTGTTAAACTGTTGTGACACGTGTGTTATAAGGACACGTGTGTGTGTGTCTTCCAGGACACACACACAGCGTTGACCACTGTGAGAAACGTGTCCCTTTTTTTTCGATGAAACTTTGTCGAGTAGAAGTTTTTTTTGTTGCTCCTCGTCGCCCTCAGGAGGTCGTTCCTGGTGTCAAACAAGCCGACTGACGAACTGATGAACAGGCAGAAAAGAAAAGAAAAGAAAGAAGCAGGAAGAGGAGACAGAGTGTGAATGGAATCATCCTCTGCTTCTCCAGGGTTCGACTGGAGGAGAGAAGGATTTATTGCTGTTTCAACTTAGCCTGTGTCACTGCTGCTGCTCACCTCTGCCCTGCATCTCCTCACTCACTCAGTGTGTGTGTGTGACTGTGTGTGTGTTTGTCGCGTGGCCTTGAAGTCACAGTTGTGTAACAGCTACACCCCCCCCCCCCCCCATTCAATGATGATCCATTCACTGCAGCGGCGTTCGAGGCCACAGCGTGGAAAAAATAACTCTGTATAACAAAGAGGAGGCTCTTATTTTTGTGGTTTTATCTGTGAAAATGAAAATGTATTCGTCACAGTGCGAGTTAGGGTTTTATAATGTCTTTAAAGGGAGAGTTTTGATTTATTTTTAAGGGTGGTTACATGAGGTATTGACTAGGTATCTGCACCAGGAAACGTTTATTTTCCCCTCACCAAACCCCATTGAAAAAATCTGCGTTTTTAGCTCGCGGGGACGCTAGGAGCTGCTGGTGTGCTTCTGCCTCGTGTGGTCACTCTGTGTCACTGTGGTATATCAGAAAGACCCCGAATATCCAAAAAAAGAACATATTTGAACTTAACGGATGGAGGCAGCAGTGGATCGACAACTCCCCGCGTCCTGGGTCCTGCGACGCAGAATTGGTGGTTTTCTCTATGGGATTTGGTGCGTGGAGCGTGTGGTGTTACGCAGTGAAGTTTCCAGCAAGAAAAGTGGGTTTAACGGCAAGAAAGAAAAGCCAGAAATACATATTCTTAAGATAATGTGGAACTAAGTGGACGGAGATGTTGTTGAAATGTTCTCTCTCCGCTCAGGTTTTTGAATTAAAGACATTTGAAGCGATGCAAACAAAGAGCTTATCCAGAGTTTGACCTCGGCCAGGATTTGGAGTTATTATCCCGCAAAACACTCTGTGTGTGTGTGTGTGTGTGTGTAAATAGCAACTATAAGCTAAAGTGCCCACACAGTGGATTATGTTTTAATTTAACAAAAAGAGTCGCTCAGATTCCTCCGTGTGCGTTTTACTGTCTCGGAAATCTGCTGCTTTGAAGTTTCACTGCGGCTTTTTCAACAGTTAACTAGTGTTTGTTAACTAGTTATTAACAGTGTGTTTGTGTGTGTGTGTGTGAGGATGTACTTGACTTAACAGGGCTTCCCCTTGTTTCATGTGTGTCGTTCAGTTTGTGTGTGAAACTACAAACAAACCTTTAATTCTCCAGAGGAAACGCTTCGTCTTTAATAATGTGGTGTTTTTCATGTTCTACAGAACAATTAAAAAAAACCCATTAAACTTCATAAGAAAATAACACGTCGACACGTGACTGGATTTTAAAGAAGGATTCACTCTATATGCAATAATAATAACTTATTATTATATTATATTATAGAATGTAAAGGTGCATTATGTAATAAATATAAAGCAACTGGCCATAAAATCCTCCTAATATGTCACAGAGACTCAGGAATAATGTTAATATAACAAACTGAACTCACCAACAACAACAGTACAGACAAAATATTTGCATTAAAAAAAATATTTTGCAGACTGCAAATCACGTTTATGTTTTGAAATCATGTTTTGGCGTCAGGTGGCGCCACCTACCGCCGTCTACCAATCATTGCAGTCAGTAGAGTCTCAGCTGCCGAGCAACCACGGGTTGCCAGTTACGTCAGAAAAACGAAACCTAAAAGACCTCGGTTTTATTTTGAATTTGAGTGTAGTAACTGTTTTTGGCCACATTCTTACATATGGCGCCTTTAACATGGCAGTAAACGGTAAATAACTGCCAGATATCGAAAGTTATTCGGGGGAAAAATGGGCGAAAACACAACCTTTTATGGTTAAAATGAGCAAAAATCTTCGATGTTAAAGGGTTAAAGTTGGTATTGCGATTTCCTTTTACAGGTATTGTGATCGCAATTCAAGCTTTCAATATATAATCAAGTTTAAAGGGCTAAAACTAAGTCTCAGCTGCCGAGCAACCACGGGTTGCCAGTCACGTTAGAAAAACGAAACCTAAAAGACCTCGGTTTTATTTTGAATGTGAATGTAGTAACCGCTTTTGGCCACATTCTTACATATGGCGCCTTTAACAGTCATTTGGTTCATAAAATGTTGATCAGTGTTTCCAAAATCTCAAAATAATGACATTAAAATGTCTTGTTTTTGTCCACAAAAAACAAAATGTTTCCGTTTGAATTATTTCTTTGTTACGTGGCGCAAAGAAGCCAGAAAATATTCAAATTTTAGAAGCTGAAAAATCGGAGGAAACTCTCAAATCGATTCATCAATTTCCAAAATAGTTGAATTTTAAATTAGTCATCCATGACAATGACCTCACCACACGAGGATCTTTAGTTACATATCTTTAATTTGTGGATTGTTTTTCCTCAACTGTTCAATATGTAGTTTGGTCCATAAAATATCGAAAAATCTTGTGTTTTTCCAAACCTGAAAATAACGACGTTCCTCAAATGTGTCCGTTTTAGTGATTTCTTTGTTATTATGGATATATTTATATTTATTTGCATTTATATATGTTGTTATAGGAGTTCCCAAATAAAAATAATTGAATTTTAAGTTTTTTTTTTAGTTTTTTTTTTTAATTACCCTATATTTGTGAATCGCAGTTATTAAATTCAGGATAATGGTTATAATCCTCATCTGTACGACTGTTTCCTGTTATCTTTTGACGCAGAATCACGCCTATTTCGCTGTTTCTACCAGAGAAGGAAATGGAGTGCAGCTCTTGCTTCTTTCCTCTCTGTTGTTCTGCAGACAGATTGGACTTGTTCTTATTTCACGTGGGTGGAAAAAGAAAAAAAAAGAAGATATTTGTCATTGAGACAAACAGGGAAACGAGAGAGTTTTTTGGCCGTCGTTGATTCACAAAATGATTCCAAACAAGAGGAAAATCTTGCCAGTGATTTTTCTGAAATTATAACAGATTTACTTTCTCAGTCCACACCTGAGTCACCCTCTCCAGTCACCAGGCCACGCCCCCTTGCTCTGTTCCCACTGCTTGGCATTTTTTGGGGGAGTTAGCCTCAGAAGAGGGGGGGGGGGTTTAGTTTTAGCCCTTTAAACTTGATTATATATCGAAAGCTTAAATTGCGATCACAATACTTGTAAAAGGAAATCGCAATACCAACTTTAACCCTTTAACATCGAAGACTTTTTGCTAATTTTAACCATAAAAGGTTGTTTTCGCCCATTTTTTTCCCTGAATAACTTTCAATATCTGGCAGTTATTTACCGTTTACTGCCAAGTTAAAGGCGCCATATGTAAGAATGTGGCCAAAAGCGGTTACTACACTCAAATTCAAAATAAAACCGAGGTCTTTTCGGTTTCGTTTTTCTGACGTAACTGGCAACCCGTGGTTTGCTCGGCAGCTGAGACTCTACTGACTGCAATGATTGGTAGACGGCGGTAGGTGGCGCCACATGACGCCAAAACATGATTTCAAAACATAAACATGATTTGCAGTCTGCAAAATATATTTTTTTATGCAAATATTTTGTCTGTTCTGTTGTTGTTGGTGAGTTCAGTTTGTTATATGAACATTATTCCTGAGTCTCTGTGACATATTAGGAGGATTTTATGGTCAGTTGCTTTAGATTTATTACATAATGCACCTTTAAAACAGTGTATTAACAATGTGTGTGTGTGTGTGTGTGTTGTAGTAAATGCATTTAGGAAGATGATGTAATAGAGTTTGTCCTCCTTTTGTGTTGTCGCTCCTCACGAGCTAAAGACTGCAGTTCAGTGTGCGACAGACACACAACTCCACATCATAGTGAGCGTGTGTGTGTGTGTGTGTCTTTCTGTATTTATATCATTGTGCGGTCCAAAAAAAAGGACATTCTGTCTGGTCCCCGAGACAATAGATTGTCCCAATGTGACTGATACTGATAGCAAAAACTCCAGTATCTACAGATACCGATATAAGTCTGATACAATCATTCTTAGACCATTTATGAACGTTATTTTGTGACCCGTATCGGAACTGATACGATACTGACCGATACCGATAAGCCCCCATCACTGGTTAAGAGCAGGTTTTAGGGTTAGAATTGTGTTTTAGGTTAGTGTAAAGGTTAAGGGGTTTTGTCAATGATTGTGTCCTCACTAAAATATAAAATACTATATTGTGTATGTGTGTGTGTGTGTGTGTGTGTGTAGTGAGCAATTAGTGAAAATTGACAGTCACATTAGCAAATCACCATAATCCCCTAATTTGTTTAAAGTGCCGTTTTAAAATGACAAATCAACAGCGTGGAAAAATGGTTTGTTTTTCCTAAACTGTGTGCATGGACTCACTGAGGCAAGTTTATTTATATATATATATATATATATATATATATATATATATAACAATATATGTATATTACACTGGAATTAAATTTTGGAATTTTAAAATAGAACAGTAAGAGCAAACAGGCAGAAGAGCTTTAAGGCTGTGTTGTATGATTTCAGTTTTCAGACGTGAGTCACGTCGAGGCGTCAGCGACGTCCAACAATGGAAGTTTAAAAGTTTGAGTCATTTAATTCAACATTACAACCAAATCCATGTGAAACGGTGTTAAATTGAACACTTTCGGTGTTAAAGTGACATTAAATGAGTTACCAAAATATTTCATGTATGTATATATATGTATATGTACACTATGTATATATTTACCATTATTATTTATTCACTTTTTTATGACTATTATATCAAACGTATTATTATTACTATTATGTTTGCGAGTTATGAGTTTATCGTCTATTTATGTATGTATATTACCTTCTTTTTTGTGTCATGAAATATAATAAAATAATAATAATAATAGTAATAATATTAACAGCCACATTAAAATAAATAAATACAATTATAACATTTATTAATAACTATTTTAGTGTTAAAACTATTAGTTCCAGATTGAAATTGGGATGAAAATGACGACTGTATTGTTACTCTGACATGGCAAACAAATAATTCCCAAGAGATGTTTGGTCAATCAATTATTATTTATGACATTATGACATAAATATTGAGTGATAGCAAATTTATTTTGGGACCCAGAAAGTATCTTCGGCGAGCCATCACTCCATGTTGTGCAGAAAGTGGATTAAAACGTATAAGATTTATTAGATGGAAAGAATCAATTGACCTTTGCTGCTGCTTCCATTTATCCTCAGCAGCAGCGAGGGGAGCATTTCCCTGATGAAGAGTCCGTGATGCCGCTGTGCAATATTACACAAGACAAGGGCGTCCTGGCTGCAGTCTAGAAAATGTTTAGATTCAAGACGAACGCGCAGAAATCAAAATGAAAGCTATGACGTCTGGGATTACAGAGGTGTTTGTGTTTGAGGGAGATGTTGGTGATGACCGTGTGGTGATTCTAGAGATAAGATGCTAAGACTTTTGTCTTTTTTCAGATCATCACCTGTGAAAACTGCGATTGTTTTAGGCCCTATCCCTTTTGATTTTGCAGGAGTTATAGTTAAAAACTAGCGCTAACGGCGTCAACGTTAAATGCACGCTGACGCGTGACGCATTTCCATGACGACTGACCGGAAAAAGACACACATGACGTCATGTTTACGTGCCACGGCACTGTTTACCAGTTAGCTCCGTTTGCTGTGTTAGCTCCTTTAGCGCCGTTCGCACAACTTCAGTCGAACTAGAGCGATCTGTTTACGAAATGAAAAGAGCAGCGCTACAAATGGCCAGCGTACCTGTGTCCTGCATTAACGTTACTTTAGAGACTCATTTTAACAATCGGGAGTCAAGCAAACATTACGTCACGCGCTCTTTCTCCATGCTGCCACACGTTGTGCTAAGCTATCAATCAATCAATCAATCTTTATTTGTATAGCCCACAGTTTACAAAACATAGTTTGTCTCACAGGACTTCACAGGGTTGGTAACATCCTCTGTCCTTAGACCTTCGACCAGGGTAAGAAAAAACTGCCAGGGGAAAAACCCTTTTAACAGGGAAAAGGGTAGAAACCTTAGGGAGAACCAGAGCTAAGCTAACCGACTAATGCCTCTTATTAAAGCTGTAATAGCATAGCATCTTATTTTTGGGGCGAATTGGTCCACAACGTTAGCCAAGTAAGCTATCTGGAACAAACATTGGAGGGTACGGTCTACATTTGCTAATCTCTTTGCTAACCAACTAGTTATTGGTGTCTTCTCTCTTTTGTTGTCGTGTTTGTTTTCTTAAAACATTTCATTATTATTTGTTGCTAGCTTCCTGTTTTATTTTGTAGTTCTTCCTGTGTGTGTACCTTGTTTACTTTCTGTGATTCACCTGTGTCTCATTAGTCAGTCCTTGGTGTCCGAAGTCAAATTCTCTCTCAAAAACACCTTATTTACATAGTTTTATGGAATTATTCATCACAAATATGTCGCCCGGCACAGCTTTTAAAACAAAGATGTGCACAGACTAAAGGTTGAAGCTAAAAAAACATGTAAAACCGTGTTAATGATCGCTTCTCGCGCCGTGTACTGACCTGTTGTGGTACTTCTTTTTTGACAAGGTCATCAGCACACGCAGCAGCTACATCAGTGGACAGATGGGTGTGTGTGTGTTAGCGTTAGCGTTAGCTGCAGCCAGCTGGGAGGCTGCTGAGAACAGTTGATGAACGCATGTACGCAGAGTCGTCTGAACACAGCTACAGTTAATCCTCGGCCCTGCTGGAGATCACAGAAGACGCCGTCAAACATGTTCAAGGGAAGCTTCTCGCAGGGTTTTTATTATCTTTATTTTAGTGTTTTGTTGACATCGCTTCAGGGAGCTGCTGTTGTCGTCGTTGTTCCTGACGATCCATCAATCGACTCTGCTTTTATTCTCTCTGTGCACTCCTTGAAAAACAGGTTTTACCTCAACACAAACCACCTTTTGAGTGGATTTACAGTCGAGCTTTGGGATTCTTAAAGGAAAGGAATACGGCGTCGACGTGTTTCCATGACGACTGACCGCGTGACGTCATGTTTACGTGACTCCCGATTGTTAAAACGAGGCTCTAAAGTAACGCTAAACTTTAAAAACAGACGCACACATACGCAGTAACACAGGTACGCTGGTTATTTGTAGCGCTGCTCTTTTCCAGACCGCTCCATTTCGGCTGTAGGCTAACGCTAACGGCGCTAAAGGAAGCTAAACGCTAAAGGAGCTAACTGGTAGACAGTGCCTGGACTCCGGTGCTGCGGCACGCAAACATGACGTCGCTGGCGTCTTTTTCCGGTCTGTCGTCATGGAAACGCGCCGTCATGGAATGCAATTTAAAATCATTATTTAAAAATCATTAAAAAGCAAAGTTAAAGTGGTTAAAATGGGTAATATTAGAAAGCTGCAGTAAACAATAATGGTTTCAACCCTGATTTAAACGGGGTAAATGTTGGTGAAAATAGACGTAAATTGGAATCAGAACTCTTTTTTTAATTAAAATAAGGGAAATGCATTAAAAAAAATGACTTCTTACAACACACCGCTGCATAACGTTGATCCGACTCGCAACTTGAACTCTCATGCAATTTCTTTCCGCGTTCATAAATCAATTTTTAATCTCCATTTTTGCTGCTTCTGAGGAGCAATAAAAAAAAAATCCATGCGTTTCATATCAGAGTTCTGGACTTTGTGATTTAGGTCACTCTGTCAAACAGACGTCAAACACGAGGCCAAACCCTAATCAGAATCTCCAGCCGACGGCGACTCGCCGCAGTTTTTCACCGACACGTTCGTCAGGTTTTAGCGACGCCTCAGCGCTTTCACACGAACGCTGTATTCAGTCCTGGTCCTTTCTCTCTCTCTCTCTCTCTGTTCGCTCCCGTTGCTAATGCTAATGCTGCTGATCCCCCACTGATCATCACTTTATTATGACGGATTAATAAATAATGTATGGCTCCATTTATCATTTATCTCTGAACTGTTGCCACAGTCGTGTTAAGTCCTTCATGCTGTCATCAAAATAAAATAAAATACTAACAAATGCTCGCCGCTTATCGTGAGCTGCTGCGTACGTGCAGGTCACAGAGGTTTATCTGCTTCGTAAATACATGATTATTCAAGCAGTTATTGAATTAATCAACATCAGTTTTGACTGTTTTTATGATGACTTATATGTAAATGTGCACTGTTTTGTCAGAAAATACTAAAACCTTGATTTTGACTTCGATGGCCTGTTTCATGTATTTAAGATTTAATTTATTCATTATTTGTGTTTACATTCTTTGAGATAAATCAATCTATATTTGAGATACAGTGCCACCTGCTGGCAGGGCGACAGCCGCAATTTTATAATTACTTAGCCACGATACAGGAAGTAGCATGTAACTTTGCCGTACATGGACTGATCTGCACAAACCTTCACACGTCAAGACGAGACCTGGCCAGAAAATATTAGCACAGGAAAATAAAAAGAGTCAAGGGGATAGTGCCACCTGCTGGCAAGGCGACAGCTGCAATTTTATAATTACTTAGCCACGATACAGGAAGTAGCCGGTAACTTCGCCGTACATGGACCGATCTGCACAAACCTTCACACGTGAGACCCAGCCAGAAAAAAATCAGCATATAAAACCTTAGTTAATATGATATAGCCCCACCTGCTGGCAGGGCGACAGCTACAACTTTATAATTACTTAGCCACGATACAGGAAGTAGCACGGGAACTTCGCCGTACGTGGACCGATCTGCACAAACCTTCACAAGTCAAGACAAGAGACCCGGGCAGAAAAAATCAGCATATGAAAACTGAGTCAAGTGGACAACGCCACCTGCTGGCAGGGCGACAGCTACAACTTTATAATTACTTAGCCACGATACAGGAAGTAGCACGGTAACTTCGCCGTCCGTGGACCCAACTGCACAAAACTTCACACGTGAGATCCGGTCAGAAAATGCCAGCATATGAAAACTGAGTCAATGGGATAGCGCCACCTGCTGTAATTTTATAATTACTGCAAATTGCAATAGAAAGGATGCAATTTAAGAATTGTGCAAATCGATGGTATTTGTTGCACACGAAACACAGGAATATTTATATAAAATAAGATGAGATAGTTGTAATTTAGTTGTATCAGAGGTGGACGGTCACAATTGCACAGTATTTCATGTTAAATTAAGCAGTTTTTTTTTAATGTATTAAACTAAAATAACCAAATAAGAGAAGTCTTTGTTGGTGTAAATTTAACCCGTCTTGTTTATTAAATGAGAAAAATTCACAGTTTTTCTCTGCTCACCTGCAAAACGCTGGAGTTGTTTTGCATGACATTGATGTCTTATTTTAACACACACACACACACACACACACACACACACTGGCTGTCAAGCGTCGTCGTTACAGCTGTGTTTCGCTGCGATATATACAAGACTGTGTCTGGACGTCACCGCGAGTGAAAGGACGCTGACTGTGTTTCCTCCTTTATCTATGCTAATGATGGCCCCGGTGACAGCATCTCTGCGGTTGCCGTGGCGACGCGGAGCAGCAGAAGCAGCCCCGCTGTCATGCCGAGCGGAGCTGTTGTTGATGTACTGTCGGCCTCGAATGGGTTCAGTTTCTTCTCCGTCGTCGTTCAGTGAGTGACCCGACGTTCGGCTGACGTCCCTTCACTCATTTTCTTTTTAAATATTCACATCCAGTCATTATCGCATGGAATGTAGGCTTATTAACACATAACCAAAATGTGTTTTTACTCCTCTGAGAGCCTTTTGGAGTCCCTTAATTGTGTGTCTGTGTTTGCTGATGATATAAAGTAGGAACACAAACACACACACACACACACACACACACAGAAAAAGGCTGCTTGGCGAAGCATGACACAGCCATCCTGTAACATTTAGCTCAGAATTGGCTCAAACGCCCAGATCGTTGGGACTCAAACAGCTGTGAAAATGACATTTCAGCATTGACATTTTGTGACTTTTCCCCCACACAGTATATTCTTCTGAGGACACGGCGTTTTGACGACGGACGAAACAAAACCTCGTCTCTTGGGAGGTGGCGATCGGTCAACTAGTGGAGCCGATGTGTCTCTGGGCGTTTAAGACATTTAAGACACTTAACCCCATGTTGACGGCTGTGTTAGCACCGTATAAAGTGTGTTTGATAGATGTGTTATGGAAAAACACAACATATCTTTCTATATTTTCATATTGTGTAATAGTTTGAGCTCATAAATTAGACGTCTCTATCCTCCCGTATTAAAAAGCCAGAATTGGCTTAGTTTTGACAGCGTTACTTATGTCTGTTTTCATTAAATTAGCGTTTAAATGTGTCATCATGGCCCACAGAAGTGTTATCTAACCCAGACAAGACAGAATAACTTTGAGCACAGTGAATGGTAACTGTGAAATCCTGCTCTACATTTGGACAATTGTCAGTTATGGAATTCATTAAATGTATTGTCATGTATTTTACATTTAAAAAAAAGCCCAACTGGGGACTGAATTAGCTTATCCCAAAATTAGCTTATCAGCGTCACGCTAGGTCTCAAAACTATGTTTAACGGCATCGTCCCTAATAAAGGGGAACTTTTCAAGTCTTGCTCACTACAGAGCTCCCCCTACAGTTTGGTTTTAGAGTAGATATTTTTACGACACCGCCGTAAACGACGTCTAAAATAACGCTCTTTCGCTGTCTTCATCTTATCTTATGTTACCTGGCTAGGGTGTGTGTAGTTCCGTGAAGACCCCGGAGACTTTGCTGATTCTGAGGACTCTTGCATGGCTGTTTTCCCGCAAACAGACAGTAGGGGGCAGTGGAGACAGCAACCCCCCAAACAACGGGGCATTTAGGCCCCGTCCCAATACGTTTTCTCTACGTGACCATGACGGGCATACTCTCTCGAAACACTCGGCAAATATCCGCTAGCTAGCTAGTTCGAGGGTTGATTATAAAGGCAAACATCGCACTACCCCTTGCACCCCCCTGCACGTGATCGCGCAAAATTTAGGGTTAGGGTAAAAATGTTGGGTTACAGGAGGTATTGGGAAGGGGCCATTACCATCACAATGACTCTGAAGCTAATATTAGGCTAAAATTAGCCCTCAACTTAATCAGTTCCTCAGAAGTGAGGTTCTGCCCCATTAGGACCAGGTTTGGGACCTCAATGAGTACAACTGGTCCTGACAAGATCAGTGTTTATACTCCTGTGTATATACTTGTATATATACACACTCACACAGAGAAGAAGAAGATGATGGGAAATGATGTTTCACAGTTTCCGTCACTGTCAGATCACGCGGCGAGGAGTTGCTGTTGTCAGGCAGTTTTTTCCCTCTCACGTTGGCGTCACTTGTTAGTTTTAGTCAGACACAGTCATACACTCTTTCCCCGACGCTTCTAATTGTCAACCCCTCTGAGAGCAACAAAGCTCTCAGGATTGTTGCCGTACACCGAGCGGGAAGTTTACTACAGATACAGCCATTTTTAGACGCCTCCACAATATGACGTGCCATCTTTGTTCGCGTGCCATCCGTCCACGCATTGTTCTCACTTCTGATTTATCAATGTACAACACCACAGTCCTGCTCAGATTACGGATTAATTATCCACAGAGATTCACCTTGATGCATCTTCTGAACTTATCCCACGTCCATTGTCCATCGTTGACCCTCCGTCCATTCAACAGTCCAGTTCTCTGGCCTCCACACGGACAGATGGTTGCCCTGAATAGTTCCAGGAAACGGTTACGAGTTCATCCTGTTGGACGGGTCTCACTCTGGCTCTGGATCATCCTTTTCTCCCACTGAGTCTTGTATCACATAACCAGGATGATGTAAGAACTTTGACTTGCTACCAGCTCTTCCTCTCTCACCACGGAGGCTTTAGAACCACATTTTACTCAGAAGAAACTCTCCTGTGATCTTGTGTCTTGCGTGGTTTGATAGATTGACTTTTACTCTCTGCTTCAAATGTAAAGCAGGTCTGGAATCATCTGTCATGAATTACCCTTGAAAACTTTTGGTTTGACACCAAAAGCAAATCAATGAAGTATGGCACATATGCGTGGAGGACCAAAAGACCAAATTGGTAGTCCCAAAAGACCAGTCCTTCACAATCTCTTGGAGAAACTCTGAAAAGAGCCAACGATTGTACCCAGAAATCTTTGAGCCCTGTTTTTTTTTTTTGCAAATGTAAAGTTTTTTAGGTCACTGTGGTCATATCTTTTATGATTTGATTGATTTTCAGACACAAACATCGGCGATAGCAAGAGTTTTTAGGTCTCCTGGACCAGATGTTCTCCAGAACACCTGGGCAAGGATTGAGGTGTTCTCAAGAACATCTGGGGAAGGGATTGAGGTGTTTCCCAGAACACCTGGGTAAGGGATTGAGGTGTTCTCCAGAACACCTGCACAAGGGATTTAGTTGTTCTCCAGAACATCCGGAAAAGGGATTGAGGTGTTCTCCAGAACACCTGCACAAGGGATTAAGATGTTCTCCAGAACATCCGGAGAAGGGATTAAGATGTTCTCCAGAACACCTGGACAAGGGATTAAGATGTTCTTCAGAACATCCAGGCAAGGGATTCAGGTGCTCTCCAGAACACCTGGGCAAGGGATTGAGGTGTTCTCCAGAACACCTGGAAAAGGGATTGAGATGTTCTCCAGAACATCCAGGCAAGGGATTGAGATTTTCTCCAGAACACCTGGACAAGGGATTGAGATTTTCTCCAGAACACCTGGACAAGGGATTGAGATGTTCTTCAGAACATCCGGGCGAGGGATTGAGCCTGGATCCAACGTGTAGGAGGCGGAACAGTCGTTCACCCCTTCACAGTGAATTGCGCTGAGCTTTTCCTGTCGTCTTCTCTCATGGCTTTACTCGGATATAGTGCGGGAAATGTGACAAAGGAGCTGGCAGGAGCAGTTCCAGAAAACAAAAGGTCCAGAGAGACGTTTGTGAACATTTCGTTCTCACACACAATAGCCCCTCTGACAAATTCAGGAACAAGTCCAGACGTTAGAGAATGAAAAAAGCAGCAAAGTGACAGATCATTGTGTTTTCTGCCTACTAACACAAAAGTAATCATAGTCTTTTCATCACTTTGCCAAATGAGACGCAGTAGAAAACTCTCTCTTGGTCTAAAATCAGAAATCGTATCTCATCCAACCTTTGAATTACTACAGCGGAAACTTGTCCATTGTCAAGAAAATAGTTGGTGATTAAAATAAATTTTATCAAGAAGAATACAAATAAGAATACAACAGTCGTTCTATGCACCTGGACAGAACTCTTCAACTCAAGTGCTGCTCGTCACAAACGAGGTTCTTTTACTTGAGTTGAAAGAAAGATGTAAAACCAGTCAGCGTTGAGACTCTCTAGCGTCTTAACATTTTTTGCCGTTTCTACAAAAGATAGAAGGCAGCACTCTTTTAACTTTTAACGCCAGCCAACGATTGATGGTGAAAACAAGCAACCACTTCCTGTCTTCTCTTCCCGCCAAAAAATATGCCGACAAGTGCAAATGACGCTAACAAATTTAGCTAAATAAAG
Organism: Microchirus variegatus; assembly: GCF_963457635.1. Classification (NCBI taxonomy): domain Eukaryota; kingdom Metazoa; phylum Chordata; class Actinopteri; order Pleuronectiformes; family Soleidae; genus Microchirus; species Microchirus variegatus. Next base: position 28,972,288 of record NC_139809.1, read on the forward strand.
CTAATTGCCTTTTTTAAAAATCTAAATTGGTAGTTTTTATATATAAAAAAATAGGCATAGGAAACTTCTGTTGCTATGTCACTAACATTTTAATTTATTTACCTGTTTCATGTATTTAATATTCAGTTCATACATGATTTATGATACAAGACCATTACTAATGTTCAACAACTGGTAACTGAAGCTGAAGATGGAGTAAATTGGTTAAATATATGGGCCCGACAAAATTCTGCTTCGCTGATTGAAACGGATAAATCGATATTGCTCGTCCTCACGTTTCCTCCTGAACTTTCCTGAACAGCATCGGCTTCATACCTCCGTTCCCCCTCACAATTCCAAACCTTCCTTGTTCTGCACGCTCCCGCGGCGACAGCATGAATCAGCTCTGCTTGGCTCGCAGACATATACTACTATTACTGTACGACCACAGGCATCTGAACGGTCAGAAAGCTCGTAGTGACCTGGCAGGGCTTTGCAGGGATTGTGTTGGCAATCGACGGAGATTCAGCAGCGGCGTCGGCGGCGGGGGGAGGGGGGGGGGAATCGGTGGACACGGTGCCAGCTGGCAAGGCACCACAGTCAATACGCAAACGTTGGTCCAAAGCCCCCCGTAAATGGCAGCACGTCCGTGCGATTATTCACATAATCTGCCATAAGATGAACATTCTAATGGGCAATAAATGCCCGGCGTGTTTTGTCCGAGCCGATAAAGCGGCTTCGTATCTGCTCTGATTCCACCTTTAATCCGTTCATTCATTCACACACACTGTCCATATTTGTGCTCAGCGGAGGTTCTTTCTTTGTCAGAGGTCTGAAGGCGACGCACATATGTTGCTCTCAGCCAGAGCAGGTGGTGAACTGTCGGGAGGGAGAAGACGCTGAAAACACTGACGACAGTTCTGCATATGCTGCAACCCGTACTGTACATGCAGACGCCATTCTAGAGTCTGTAGGGGCCCTAAGCAAACATTCCCAAAAATGTTTTTTTTTTCGAATGAAATAACATGGAAAAACCTTGTAATTAAAAAGTATGTGAAACTATAAATGTAGAAAGAACAATAAAATACTGTAAATAGCTTTTTAAAAAGTATATAAACCTAAAAAAAAATACATTACACTGTAAAGAACCCACATTATAAAACAATAAAAATATATAGAACAATAAAATACTGTAAATAACTGAAAAAAACATATATAAACTGAATAAAAAAGATATGCATTACACTTATATTTTCCAACTTGCAGAACGTGGGGCCCCTTTAGGGAGGTTTCCTACTGAGATGTCACTGCAAATCGCCCATTCTTGTTTAAGGAGGACGGGGAGGCGGCTGCTCACTGCACATTTCAGTAAAAACAGCCCTCGGGCTCCGAGTATCAGGGGCCCCCTATCAGCTCAGGGCCCCAAGCAGTTACCCGCCTTGCCTTTTCACAAGCTGTGCCTCTGTGTACACACGTTTTCCTCGCACCAAAGTCCACAGAGAAAATCGGTCCTCTGCTGCCTCATGTGGTCAGTTTGCGCCACTTTTGTAAATGGGAATGAACCAACGTAAAGTCATCAAATAACTAAAAGTGATGCTTCGTTACAAAAAAGCAGCATTTTTACAAATTTAAAATGTATTATTTGAGGCCCTTTACTTTACAATTAATTTACACTACCATTCAAAAGTTTGGGGTCACTTCGAAATGTCTTTATTTTTGAAGGAAAAGCACTTTTTTTTTCAATGAATATAATATTAAATGAATCATAAATACACTAATTATACATAGTTAATGTGGTAAACGACTATTCTAGCTGCAAACGTCTTGTTTTTAATGGAATATGTACATAGGTGTATAGAGGCCCATTTCCAGTGTTCTAATGGCGTCAGAAGGCTATTGGATGATTAGAAAACCCTTGAAAACCCTTGTGCGATGATGTTAGCACAGCTGAAAACAGTTTTGCTGGTTCTAAAAATCATTATTTCTAATCTTGTCAAAGTCTTGACTATATTTTCTATTCATTTTGTAATTCTTTTGATGAATAAAAGTCTGACTTTTAATGGAAAACATTGGTACATTTTTTATACGCAGTAAATTAAACCAAATAACCTGCTGAATTAAGCTGGATTTTCCTATTTTTCAACGACTTAAGCAGCAGATGGAGTTAGCGCTATATCTCGTAATCGTAATCGCGTCTGCTGCTGCTGTCGTTCGTAGCTCTGTTGTTTCACCCTCTGTCTCAGACCCGACTAATGGAGCTCGGGGATGAAGAGCGAGGTGCGATGTAGTTACTGTAATAGCGGCCGTCCAGAGGATCAGAGATGCTTCCTGTAAAAGCCTCCCTTGTTCAGAATCACAGTCTTTTAATTACCCAATCCTCTGCAGGCACATGGGGGAGTGTGGGAAGTGTGAGACGCACAGACACACACACACACATTTAACAGCCTGAGATCAGCGTGCAGTTGAACATATATATTAAAAATACATACACTGACCTACATTTTGCTTCTCCAAAGCAAAATCCTTCTTTTCTGGAACAAAAAAAAACTCCCCAAGATTTAATAACTGGTGTCACGCCAGACACTGAGCCATGTCAGGTGGTTTTATTTCTTCATCTCTCAGATCCACGACAGTACCAAGGTGCCTTTGAGCCTAAACGTACGAGGCAGAACAATCGCCTCCGTCTGCCAAAACCTTCAAGCTCAGCTGAAGCCGCAGTGGAGATAAAAGTCACTTCAGTGAGAGGACGGAGATAATGACTGAGGCTCAAAGGTTTGCACTGGATTCTGGGAGAATGTTCATGTCTTTACTTACATGTGTCGCTGTGTTCAAGTCAAAGGAGTCCATAATACGTTCAGCAATCAACTGAAAACACAAATAAATGTTCAAAAATAACATATACATGGAAACAAATCACTATTTCTGGCCGCAAATTAGTATTTTGTGTCCACAAATCAGTATTTTGTGTCCACAAATCAGTATTTTGTGGTTAGAATTAGTATTTCGTGGCCACTAATGAGTATTTTGTGTCCACAAATCAGTATTTTGTGTCCACAAATCAGTATTTTGTGGTTAGAATTAGTATTTCGTGTCCACAAATTAGTATTTCGTGTCCACAAATCAGTTTTTTGTGTCCACAAGATAGAAGTTTGTGGTTAGAATTAGTATTTTGTGGCAACAAATTATTATTTTGTATTTGCAAATTAGTATTTTGTGGCCACAAATCAGTATTTTGTGTTTAGAATTAGTATTTTGTGTTTAGAATTAGTATTTCGTGGCCACAAATTAGTATTTCGTGTCCACAAATCAGTTTTTTGTGTCCACAAGATAGAAGTTTGTGGTTAGAATTAGTATTTTGTGGCAACAAATTATTATTTTGTATTTGCAAATTAGTATTTTGTGGCCACAAATCAGTATTTTGTGTTTAGAATTAGTATTTTGTGTTTAGAATTAGTATTTCGTGGCCACAAATTAGTATTTCGTGGCCACAAATTAGTATTTCGTGTCCACAAATCAGTTTTTTGTGTCCACAAGATAGAAGTTTGTGGTTAGAATTAGTATTTTGTGGCAACAAATTATTATTTTGTATTTGCAAATTAGTATTTTGTGGCCACAAATCAGTATTTTGTGTTTAGAATTAGTATTTTGTGTTTAGAATTAGTATTTCGTGGCCACAAATTAGTATTTTCTGGCCACAAATTAGTATTTTCTGTCCGCAAATTAGTATTTTGTGTCCACAAATCAGTATTTTGTGGTTAGAATTAGTATTTCGTGGCCACAAATTAGTATTTCGTGTCCACAAATTAGTATTTCTTGGTTAGGATTAGTATTTCATGGCCACAAATAAGTATTTTTCCCCACATTATGAGCTCTGTATTATAACTATTTTTTTTTAATATCTCTTTAATATACATTGCAAATGCATAATGTAAATACTTGCATAGAATTTGATGAGTTTGGTAACAGTGCAGGTTGAGTCTGTGTTCTCAGAAATTCATTATATAATCCACAGGCGAGCACAGATTCTAGAACCTGTGTGTGTGTGTGTGTGTGTGTGTGCGTGTGCGTGTGGGCGTGTGTGTGTGTCCTAATTTATTCACTCTGGAACATCTAAATGAATTCTCTCTGCTTTATCCTTCATAAAACACACACACACATGTGTGACCTACTTTAGATATTACCACTATTTCCCCCACAGTCACAGCTTTAGTCACAGTAATAATAATAATAAATTATGTGAAATAATTTTAGATTTGGCAGAAATTGAAGAACTTTTGCAAATAATTGAGATTATTCTGCCTGAAATTGCGATTGCGATATTCTCATTTATTTTCATTTGAATCACATATTTAATGTGATATTTGTCCAGACCTGTGACAAAACAAAGATGTTTTCTTCTGTTTTTAAAGTTATTCTGACAGTCACATTTTTGGCTTGAAGAAATATTGCACCTTTTAATGAATCGGAAGTTTGGATTTACGTAAACCAAGGCGCTGCGTTTTTTTAGCTTTCGAAAGTAAGTGACATTATCAAGTGGTCAATGTTAACCTGATAACACAAATAAAACAACTTAAATCACACGCTTGTTAAGCTAGTGCAACAGAGACGCCTGTGAAAACGTGGTTAAGCTAACCTAGCTGCTAACCTAGCTGCCAACTTAGCTGCTAACCTAGCTGCTAACCTAGCTGAGCTGGTGAAACGAAGTTAGCATCATGCTTGGCTAACGCTTAGCCTGGAAGGAAGCGACAAATGTCGCTAAATTCTACACACTGTAGACGCCAGGTGATATAGAATGATTAATTAATTAATTAAATAAATAAATAACTAAATAAATAAATAAAACAGTGGATCAATAAAATAAACCGTTAACGCTGCCACTCAGTGAGAGCAAAAAGTAAGTTTTAAAGTCAGGATTTAAAAGAGATTAGCGAGCTAAGCCAGACTGATTTCCTCAGGCAGTGTGTGCGTGTGTGTGTGTAAGAAGGTGAATGTGTGTGTGTTTTAAATCTCCTGGCAGTCGCACAGTTGTGTTGGCAAGATGAGGACTAATGAGTTGAGGCCTGCAGCTGTGTGTGTGTGTGTGTGTGTGTGTGTGTGTGTGTGTGGGGTATAGGACATGATGGAGTCACATCCACAGAAGTGGTCGTTTGGCCTGCAGCACAGATGAGTCAAAGACGGATCCTGTCACTTACCAGAACTTCTAATTAAAGCCTCTCTCTTTTTTCCTGCTCCCTGCAGCCGATGACTCACCTCTGAACCCTGCAGCTGCCTCCGACCTCCCGTCCACCCCTGGGTTTGGACTCAGAGAAGACAAAGACGCCTGGTCTGAGGGGACGACGTTTGCCGAGGCCAGAACAGCGCTTTGGAGTGAAAGTGAAGCTGGAGCAGGTGGGGAAGTCTTTGCCCAGACTGGGATTCTGACCGGTGCTTGGGCTGGAGATGCTGAGTGGAGGCCTCCAGAGAGAGAGGGGCTCGCCCTGCCAAACATGCCCAGGGAGCAGGCTGCCTGGCTGGGGGAGCGGATTCTGAGCGCACAACATGGAGGAGACCAAAGAGAGGAGGTGGCGGCGTTTTCGTCGTCAGTCCTCAGCGTGTTGGCGGAGACGGCGCCGGCGAATGTGAGGAAACCTCTGGGGCTGCTCTCAAAAGCTGCTTGGTCCAAGAGCATGTCCTCATCGTCGTCCAAAGCCTCCTCGTCCGCGACAAAATCGTCCTCTTCTTCGCCGCCATCGTCCACAACTACGAACAAAAACGTGCAGACAGTAGCAGCAAACAACGCCTCTTTGTTTACTGTCAACAACGTCAACAACGTCAACAACGTCAACAACAACAGCAACAGCAACAGCAGCTTCACTTCAGGTACGTTGTTACTTCACCTTTCATATAATACATATAATGTCTGCCACTAGAGGTCTCTCTCTAGTACGGTGGCCAGCTTGTGCTTGAGACCAATTTATAAAAGTTTAAACAAATTTACAAAGGTTTAAACAAATGTACAAGTTTTAACAAATGTACAAAAGTTTAAACAAATTTACAAAGGTTTAAACACATTTACAAATGTTTAAACAACTTTACAAAAGATTTACAAAAGTTTAAAAAAATGTCCTTTTTTTTTATTTACAAAAATATACAAAAGATTAAAGAAATGTACAAAATTATAAGAAATTTACAAAAGTTTAAAGACATTCACAAAAGTTTAAAGACATTTACAAAAAATTACAAAATATTAAAGAAATTTAAAAAAAATTTTACAAGTTACCAAAAAATTACAAAAGATTAAACAAATTTACAATTTTATTTTTCTTTACAAAAGTTACAAATAAAATACAAAAGTTTAATCAAATTTACAAAAGTTTAATCAAATTTACAAAAGTTTAAACAAATTAAACCTTAAAATAAAAGTCATAAAAATCTGACATGATTTAAAAAACAACATTTTTGACCTGTATGTTTGGCCCCTGCAGAAGAGTCGGTGAGCAGCCTGCCAGCGTGGGACCTCCCCACCGTCCCAGAGTCCCTCCTGTCCACCGTGGGCGACCACGACGTCACGCTCCCCGCCAACATCACCAGCCCGTTCTCCACCCATCAGTGGAACACCACCGCGCCCGTGCGCACCAGAAACACCTCGCGCCACATCATGACCCCGCCCACCACCATCATGAAGACATCTCCACCAACAACAACCATCGCCACCACCACGGTCGCCGCGGTGTCGCCTCTCCTGCTCTCCACCACAGCGAGAGCACAAACGCCACCAGACGCCACTGCAGCTTCAAACAGCACAGGCCGGGACACTGTGACCAGTGACAGCCGTCAGCTGACCACGGTAACCACGACGACGCCCTCAACGACCACTACTACTGTGACCGACGATGACGACGCAGCGGCGACAACCAACAACGTCAGCGCCGCGTCGTCGCCGCCGAATTCCACCACGCAGCAAGCTACGACCGCACAGGCTACGACTAGACCGACAACGACCATCACAACCACACCTGCTACTACGACAATCACGACTGAACCACCAACCACCACCACTACTACTACTACTACTACTACTTCTGCTCCTACTACTACAACTACTATGACTACTACCATGGCTGCCCCCACCACAACCGCTACTACTACTACAGCAAGTACAACCACAACAACAAAGGTTCCTGTCACCACCGTGACGCCACCGCTAACTACAACCACAGAACCGCCGTCGAGCACCGCGGCAGAGGAGAGTCCTCTACCATGCAACGTGACCCAGAGGTACTGGGTCAGAACAGGTACGAGAAGACAGTACACATAATATACGAATTACCCTTTTGTCCGAGTATTTTCTATGCTAGTTTGTTCAATTACGAAGTGTGCAAGATGGACGCCAAATTTAAAATAGCTGAATTCCTGTTGCGTTGAGGCCATGGTCCCGATGGAATTTTTTGTTCATCTTGGGCTATAACATCATCCCACCAAGTTTCGCGAAATTCCGTGGAACTCAATGTATGCCGAAGTTATTGGGCACTTCCTGTTTTGTGGCGAATGGCCAATGGTTGCCGTGGCCACGCCATTTTGAATCTTTTCACCATTGATGTGTTTTGGACAAATTTCCCCGTTATTTTTTAAATGTCGGTACGACTAACGCGTTTGGAAGAGTTTGCTCATTTACGTAGGGTGCAAATCGCCCAAGATGGACGGCAAATTCAAAATGGCCGACTTCCTGTTGTGTTGAGGCTATCTTGGGCTATAACACGCTTCCACCAAGTTTTGTGAAATTCAGTGCAATTTAGTTTTTTAGTAAACTATTTACTTGCTGCACCAAATTCCATAGAGAAAACCATCGATTTTAGATTACAGCACGTGGGAGTTCCTGATCCACTGCTGCCTCCGTCATTAAATTCTAATGTGTTATTTGTGTTAACTCGGTTTGAAATCCTTTCATTCAATTTTACTTCAGCGACACAATCTTACCAAACGTGGCAGCAGTACACCAGCAACTAGTGTCACTGCGAGCCCAAAAAAACGCTGATTTTCTCAATGGACTTTGGTGCAGGAGGGTAAACAGCTTACAAACTACAGTTTCCAGCCAGAAATGTCTGTCTAATGTTGAGATAATGATGCAAACATATTCTTAAGTTGTGTCAGTCGTATCCGAGACCTTCAAACTATCTCCTTAATTCCAAACAATACGTTCATTACATCACACATCACAGCTTCCTGTGGAAAAACGATTAGCAGAGAGTGCGATGATGACTAGACGCAAAATACCATTTGCGGAAACTTAATATACCTATTGTGGGACCGAGCTGTAATTACATGCACATGAAGTAATTAAAATCTAGTGTTTCCTGGAGTGTAAACACTCAGATTTATGAGAAGCGGGAGACTGGAGGCCTCGGTTTTCATTTCACCAGAGATGATGATGTAGTATTGTTATGGATCGGGCATCAGGTTCCCCCAGAGTCTCCGAAGAGACCTTTAAACAGAGCCAGAGCTCCTGTGACCATTTACCGACGTTATTATTAGCCTTTAAAGAGACACTGAAACCATACATTAAACATGTTAAACATTCACTGAGCTGTTGTCGTCGTCGTCTGCCGTTACAGTTTTGTCCATCGAGCTGCGCAGGAACCGCCTGGACCTGATCCTGAAACAGAATCTGTCTAAAGGACTGAGTCACGCCCTGCAGAGGGCGCTGAACGACTCCACCGCCACGGCACAGGTCAGTCACGGCCATCGTAGGTCATCGTAGCAGGTTAGCGGCTGGTTAAAGGACTGGTTAACAGGTTTACAGCTAACTAACTCATCACCGGTCTGTTGAGAATTGTTAGCCTAAAATTGTTTTTACTTAGCCTACCTTATCTCATAGCTTATCTTACATTATCTTAGTTTATCTTAGCTGAGCTTATTTTAGTCTACCCTGCCTTATCTAATCGTATAACTTATCTTACAATATCTTAGCTTACATTAACTTATCTGAGCTAAAATCTTAGCTTATCGTAGCCTACCTTGCCATATCGTATGTTACATTGCCGTAACTTAGCTTACATAATCTTAGCTGAGTGTATTTTAGCCTACCTATCTTATCCCTTATCTTACAGTATCTTATCTTAGCTTACGTTATCTTAGCTAATATATTAGCTTATCTTAGTCTACCTTGAAGTATCTGATCTTATCTTATCTGACGTTATTTTAGCTCAGCTTATCTTACATGATCTTAACTTAGCTTACATTAACTTATCGCAGCTTATCTTAGCATACCTTACCGTATCATATCTTATCTCATACCTTATCTTACATTATCTTAGTTTATCTTAGCTGAGCTTATCTTAGCCTACCTGGTCATATCATGTTACATTATCGTAACTTAGCTTACATTAATTTATCTTACATAATCTTAGCTGAGTGTATTTTAGCCTACCTTTCTTATCCCTTATCTTACAGTATCTTATCTTAGCTTACGTTATCTTAGCTAACATATTAGCTTATCTTAGTCTACCTTGAAGTATCTGATCTTATTTTATCTAACATTATTTTAGCTCAGCTTATCTTACATTAACATAACTTAGCTTACAGTAACTTATCGAACATTATCTTAGCTAATATCTCAGCTTATATTAGCCTACCTTGCTGTATCTGATCTTATCTTACATTATCTTAACTTAGCTTATATTAACTTTCTTAGTTCATCTTAGCTGAGCTTATTTTAGCCTACCTTGCTGTATCTTATTGTATCTTGTCTTATACCTTATATTATAGTAGCTTACATTAACTTACCTCACGCTATCTTACATTAACTCATCTTCGCTAATATTATCTTACATTGTCTTAGCTGAGGTTACTTAAGCCTACCTTGCCTTATCTTATTTTATACCTTATCTTACGGTATCTTACGTTATCTTAGCTTATGTTATCTTAGCCTACCTTGCTGTATCTTATTGTATCTTTTCTTATACCTTATCTTATAGTAGCTTACATTAACTTACCTCACGCTATCTTACATTAACTCATCTTAGCTAATATTATCTTACATTGTCTTAGCTGAGCTTATCTTAGCCTACCTTGCCATGTCTTATCTTATCTCATCATACATATACATACATATTTCCATCTAATACATTATTTCCAGCTTTGCTTCGTGTTCAGTCACTCATAGTGTGAACAGTCAAATCTGATTTGAGTGTCGTCATAACATCTTTGTTTGGATTCATCTAACCTGACTCTGTCTCTCTCTCTAAAATCTCAGACATCAGTCTCGCCCTCTTCCTTCATATTCCTCAGTATTTATGTTTCTGCTTCTGTCGTCAATCACTCTCTTGGATGGATTTTTCTGTCCAGCATCACCGTCCTGTCCATCCTTCCATCCTTCCATCCGTCAGTCGGTCCACCTGCCTCTCTCCATTCCACTGTCTGTCTCTTTTCTGTCTTCATCCGCCTGCTTTTTTCTATTTTTATCCAGTTGTTTGTGAGCCTGCACCGGGAGTGACTCAGTGTCTCTGAGCTCCAGTCCACTTTCATCTACCCCCCCGCTACACACACACACACACACACACACACACACACACACACACACACACACACACACACACACACACACACACACACACACACACACACACACACACACACACACACACACACACACACACACACACACACACACACACACACACACACACACACAAACAAACAAAAACACTCCTCCGTTGTTATCCTCTCCATCAGATAACGTAAATCCATTATTTTAAAATCAGGTTCAGTCTGTTCACAGGAAACAGAAGCAGCGACATTAAGGTTCTAAATAAAGGTATAAATTCTCCTCCTGCAGTGTTTTCCGGCTGTAGCTGCAGCACGGACAGGTTTTTCACCAACAACGCGACGTTAGTCTGCAGGGAAATGACCAGTTTTACTCTAATCGATGTACAAATGTTGGCAAAGTTGCTGGTTCCTCTGCACAGTAAAATAAAGTAATGTTACATGACTTAGCACCATCATGAATCAACATATGGTAATGTGTACATATGGTAAATGTAACATCATGTATTGTCAAGTATGTACAATATAATTTATATTTAAAGACACAATTTGCATTATGTTATATTTTATGTTACGATATGTTATGTTACGATATGATTTTTTTACGCTACGAGTTATGCTAGCTTACATTACGTTACATTATGTTACCATATGCCATCATATGTTATGCTTTTGTTACATTTTGTTATGGTTCAATTACATGATGTTGTTTCATTACACTCTGTTACGTTGTGTTACGTTGTTTTACGTTACGTTACATGACGTTTTTTACGCTATGAGTTATGATACCTTATATTAAGTTGAGTTATGTTACGTTGCATCATGTTATGTTACCATAATGTCATCATACGTTATGTTTTGTTACATTATGATTCATGACATTTAGTTAAGATACGCTATTTTAAGTTGAGTTCAAGCACAATGTTATATTTTTACATTGTGAGTTACAATGCCTTACCTTGACGTAACGTAACACAACGTAATGAAACATAACGTAATGTAATTGAAACGTAC
>NC_139809.1:28984001-29047001 GCF_963457635.1 Microchirus variegatus
AGAGGACGGAGACAACACTAATAAGTTCCCGTGTAATCTTCTGATGGACTCAATATTGTTCCCGCTGATCCTCCCGGTGTGGAGCTGTGACGCTGACCGGACTGACAACTCTTTTTTTTTTTTCTCCGGCTTGTTTTCATCCCAGATAGTGGTGATAATCCTCTTTCTGTGTCTGCCCAGGTTTATCTATCACACAGAAATCCACCCAGAGCGCTTTGCTTTCTTTAATACCTTAACAATCCAATCCCCCAGATAATAGATTCCACTTTGATGAAGTAGATTCTTGCCGAGTTTCTAAATCATTCCCGCTCCTGCTGCTCCGCCTCGGCTCTGACGTCAGGTAACGGCTGATAGGACTCTGGCTGTGGTTAAGCTAACCTGGTTAGCGTTAGCCTTGAACGGGATAAACACAGGTCTCAAACTGCCGGCCTGTGGACCACATGCGGCTCAACCAACTGGTCTAATGAAAACTCTAGGGACAGAAAGCGCCCTCTAGGGACAGGGTGGAAAATTGAAGAAGAGTGAAGTTTTGCGTTCCCTCACATAGCTTTTGCATTTTCTTGCAAAAAAGTTTGCATTCCCTCTCTATAACTTTGTGTTTTTGCTATAAACTTTTGTGTCCCCCTCGCAAAAGTTACGTTCTTTCATAAAAACCTGTGCGTTCCCTCGTAAAACTTTTGCGTTTTTGCTATAACTTTTTGCATTCCCTCAAAAAACTTTTACGCTCCATCACTTTAACGTTTGCGTTCCCCCGTGATAACTCCCTTGCAAAAAGTTTGCGTTCCCTCTCTATAACTTTTGCGTTCCCCTCACAAAACGTTTGCGTTTTTTTGCTATAACTTTTGCGTTTTTGCTATAACTTTTTGCATTCCCTTTAAAAAACGTTTACGCTCCATCACTTTAATGTTTGCGTTCCGCCGTGATAACGCCCTTGCAAAAAAGTTTGCGTTCCCACTCTATAACTTTTGCGTTCCCTCATAAAAACGTTTGCGTTTTTTGCAATAACTTTGCGTTTTTGCTATAACTTTTGCGTTTTTGCTATAACTTTTGCACTCCATCACTTTAAGTTCACTCACTATAACTTTTGTGTCTTTTGCTATAAAATTTACGTTCATTCATATTTGCGTTCAGTTGCAGTATTTTCGTTTTGCACTTTTTTACTTTTGCATTAAATTGGTTATAGACTTGACATTAAATTGCACAATTATACTTTCATGTATATTTTACAGCTCGGAAGAGTGAGAAATACATAATTTTTAGAGATGATATGGCGTAAAAAGGGCTTTTATGACAAAACGAATGTCAGATAATTACGTAATCTAGTTTTTTTTTCTGCTGGGTTAAAGTTATAGAAACCAGTGCATGAGCAGAAAATTACCAACATTTGAATATTCAACTTTTCTTTAATGTTATTGATATAAATGACATTGCTGTGTTGTGACGTGTAGAGCAGAACAGAACAGAACAGAACCCTCTAACGTCCACACGTCCACTCTGATCCACAGTGCTGAGGTTCGTGGGCCCCACAGACAACATCTACTCCTGCAGCTTCGTCCAGATGTTGGAGCACAGACTCGGGAACGCCTTCGACGAAGCTCAGGACAAAGTGCTGGAGACGTACAACAGGCTCGCCGTGGAGGTAACTGCACCATCTTTTATTTTTGTAATCCAGTAGCTATTCTTAGTGCGGCGCTCACACACACAGCCAAAGTGTGTCATACTTGCACAGGGTGTATGCTAATCAGGCTAGCATGACTAATCGAGCTCCTGGAAGCTTAAACGTTATGTACATTTCCTGATTATATCTTCTTATAGTTCTTATTTAAGTATCTTCTTCTGACTTTTTGACCCAGTGTGCGATCTAAAAAATGATTGGTACGATCCATGTCCTTTGGAAGTCAGGAAAACGATTAAAAATATGGCACATATCGTGATTTTTAACCACATAACAAAAGGCTGAAATATTAAAATATACACCTGCTTTACTCTACGATCTCCTAAGATCACGTTTCATGCTTTGCCTTCTCAGTTAAGCACCTTTTGTGCTGTGTGCTGTACAGCTAATCAGGCTAGCATGGCTAATCGAGCTCCAGGAAGCTTCGCGCGGTACAACTTTCAAAACGACATGTACATTTCCTGATAATATTTCTGCTCAGTTTTTATTTCTTATCTTATTGAAGTATATTTTTTTACACCTTTTGACCCAGTGTGAGATCTAAAAAACATGAAAAATTATTGGTATGATCCATGTTCTTTGGAAGTCGGATTCTGGTGATTCTCATACACAACGCCGGAAAGGAATACAATGACGAATATGGCACATATTGTGATTTTTAACCACAGAACAAAAGGCTTAAATATTAAAATATACACCTGCTTTACTCTACGATCTCCTAAGATCACGTTTCCTGCTTTGCCTTCTCAGTTAAGCACCTTTTGTGCTGTGTGCGGTACAGCTAATCAGGCTAGCATGGCTAATCGAGCTCCAGGAAGCTTCGCGCGGTACAACTTTCAAAACGTCATGTACATTTCCTGATAATATTTCTGCTCAGTTTTTATTTCTTATCTTATTGAAGTATATTTTTTGACACCTTTTGACCAAGTGTGAGATCTAAAAAACATGAAAAATTATTGGTACGATCCGTGTTCTTCGGAAGTCGGACTCTGGTGACTCTCATACACAACGCTGGGAAGGAATACGATGACAAATATGACACGTGCAGTGAATTTTAGCCATATAACAAAAGGCTTAAATATTAAAATATACACCTGCTTTACTCTACGATCTCCTAAGTTCATGTTTCCTGCTCTGCTTCTCAGTTAAGCAGCTTTTAAGCACACAGCACAGGGTGTATGCTAATCAGGCTAACATGGCAACATAATCGAGCTCCTGGAGGCTTAGCGCAGTACAACTTTTTAAATGTCATGTACATTTCCTGATAATATTTCTGCTCCGTTTTGGTTTCTTATCTTATTGAAGTATATTATGAAGTATATATGAAGTATATACCAAAGCCCGTATAGAAAATAAGCGTTTTTAGCTCACAGAAACCCTGTGTTTTATGCCCCTTAGGTGAATCTGAGCGAATGATTTCAAGCACCAAAGTCGTGAAATAACATATATCATAATATTTGAACGTTGTGACGGGAGGCAGCAGTGGATCGACGACTCGTGTGTGCTGTGTTGTAAAATCGCTGGTTGTCTCTATGGACTTTGGTGTGTGGTGGAGTGAGCTGGGTTGACATTACAAACCAGCGCAAACTATGGTTTCCTGTCTTAAAGAGGGCGTTAAAGACATCGTACGCTCATATAACCAGACTTTAAAACCACCTGTAATAGTCTTGAAAGGACCCATTCAGGCGCAGAGACCTCTTTTCATTTATCTTTCTTCACTTTTTCTGTCTCTATCTATCTGTCATGGTACAGTAAGTAAGCAGACACAGATATATGTGTATGGGGGTCCATTCATAATTCATCCTCTCAAATATTCATGCGAGAGGAGAAAAGACGACTCCTCGTATCTCGTACCATCATCCACTTCACTGCGGTGACTCAGTCCCAGGGTTTTTATTATAGGGAGAAAAACAGTGTTCAGTCATAGAGTCATCATGTGTCTGGACCTCCTGTCATACATCTTTTATGTGCAGCTCAGACATTTCCGTTATGATACCGTTATGTATTTACGTAAGAGTCACCTGCTTCCTGTTTGTGTGGTATTTTAAATATGAAAATCAGCCTTTAATTTAATCTCTTTTTGTGTGTGTTTTTTTCAGATCCAGAGTGTGTGGCAGGAGCCGGGTTCTCCCTCGGTCTCTCTGGTCTACGTGGTGAAGAACCAGGACTCGGTTCTAAACGGGACCATATCCAGCGGCCTCCTCAACCAGCTGACGGCGGAGCTGGTCGGCTACTTCCTGTTCTACCCGCCGCTCGTCATCGCTGAGCGTGAGTAAAGCAAAGCTCAATCTGCCTCTCCATTGGCAACTTTATGAACTCAGAAATGTTAAAACGATGATAATAAATGTAAAGAAACAAACAAAAAAACTGAATTCTGAGATTAAATATGTTTTTTTTCCTAAGAATTCTTTAATCTCAGAATTTTGACTTTAAATTTCATAATTTTGACTTTAATCTCAGAATGTTTACTTTAATTTCAGAATTTTTACTTTATTCTCAGAATTCTGACATTAATTTCAGAAAGTTGACTTTAATCTCAGAATTTTTTACTTTAATGTCACTAAATTTAATCTCAGAATTTCGAATTTAATGTCAAAATTTTTACTTTAATCGCAGAATTCTTTAATCTCAGAATTCTGATTTTATTCTCAGGATTTTTACTTTAATCTCAGATTTTTTACTTCAATCTCAGAATTCTAACTTTAATCTAATTTTGAGCGGCACATGAGAAAATATTTTTGGAAAGATTAATAAATAGTCATAAATTTGGAATTAAAGTAACAATTCTGAGAAAATCATGCGTTTTTTGTGATTTTTTTCTTCTTCTTTTCTTCAAAATTGTAACTTTAATCTCAGAATTGTAAAAGCCACATGAGAAAATGATTTTGGGAAGATTAATAAATCATTTAAACCACTCCTCAAAACTTACCCTTTTAAGATACATTTAACACTTATTTTTATGTGCCCCCCTTACTTTTTTGAAGGTAATTATCTCCGTTCTTGTGCTTTTAATGTGACACTAGCCCATTTTGACCACATGGGATCAGTCTGATTGTATCGTATTATATACAGAAGTAAATAATAAGGGAAAATAAGTACAAGATATGATGTAAATATCAGTGGAAAGTTTCTGGTGATACCATACTTTCTCTCCAGCCCTAGAATACCATAATCTGAACACGTCAGCGGCAACAAAGAGCTACTGGGTGATAACAGGTAAATTGCTCTTTACACACACACACACACACACACAGGATGAGCTGTAATCAGGACTCATATTGAGTGGACAAAACAGCCGTTAGTTAAACGCCCTGGTGCACACTGTTGTGCAATTCAGCAAAATATCTATATTGACTGTCTACATTTTTCCTCTGTGTGTGTGTGTGTGTGAGAGTGTGTGTGTCTGTGTGTGTGTGTGTGTGTGTCTGTGTGTGTGTGTGTGTGTGTGTGACTTCTGGGGAAAAAACCTATTGATGTATAATTCACAGCTTCTTGAGTGGGACAGAGGGAGAGATCACATCACATCACTGACGGCTGTGAATGATTTTGGTGTGTGTGTGTGAGAGAGAGAGAGAGAGAGAGAGAGAGAGAGAGAGAGAGAGAGAGAGAGAGAGAGAGAGAGAGAGAGAGAGAGAGAGAGAGAGAGAGAGAGAGAGAGAGAGAGAGAGAGAGAGAGAGAGAGAGAGAGAGAGAGAGAGAGAGAGAGAGAGAGAGAGAGAGAGAGTGTGTTGTCCACTGCCCCGTCTCACTTATAGCCCCCTTGTGTGAAATGTACTCAGGAGCGAGATTGATGCGTGTGTGTGTGTGTGCGCGCTTTTACTTGTATGTGTGGCTTTGTAAGGACCAAAAATGTGTAAATACGTCACAGTTCAAACTTAATTTTTGCTCATTTTTTAGGAACAAAAACAAAAGAAAAACACTCTTATTCTGCACAATTATTGCTGCTTTATATCACCACTAAAAATGTAATCACAACTTTGACTCAACAACACATAAGAAGACAACAAAAAAAAAAATACAAATTTAAAGCCTGAATATGTGACTTATAAAAACTAACACCCAGGATGTCCATATAAGGAGTTGTGTATTTATTGTTTTTTGTTAGATTTGGGTTAAGGGTCAGGGTTCGGCACTAAGTTGTGATGGTTAAGGTTAGGGTAAGTGATGGTTAAGGTTAGGGTAAGTGATGTCAATGAGGGTCCTCATTAGGAATTAAGGGCAAACATGTGTGTGTGTGTTCCAGGTATTACTCATGTTGTGGGGACCTAAATCTGTTTACACACTCACACTATGGGGACTTGTCTTCCTTATGGGGCCCAAAAAAATAAAGCCCCCCATAATGTACATTATTACACTTTAAGGTGAGTTGGGGCCAATTCCAATACCGGCCGACTATTGACAAAAGATCGTAAAATAAAAATAAATGTTACGCAACAATGACGTCAGTAATCCATAATATGGGCCTAAACTAAGATAATACAATGGTTTTCATCATTTTTATATCTATTAACAAAGAAAATACTTCATTTGTAGCGTACTCGTTTCGCTGCTTTCGGCGCCATCTTTGTTATGTCATAATGCAATGCATTCTGGGTAGCCCTTGCTCCCAAGGGTGGTCTCGGAAAATCTCAATATTGAGGGCGATACAGCCCTTAAACTCACCCCTCAACTTAATTTTTCTGAGAATCAGGACAGCACTTGCACTAGAGGGAGCTCATTTTTGAGATTGAGGGTTAAGCAAGGAATTGGAATTCACCCTAAGTCTCCACGACGTGGATGTAAGTCAATGTGATGTCCTCTGTAGTCATGGAAACCAGACTGAATGTCCTCCGCTTCACAAAAACACATGCGGAGGTGGTTTGAGGACATGTGGACTTAATCTGTCCTCAGGATGGATTAGAGACTCCTGTCCTCTGATCCACTGCAGCGACATAGTTATTTTGTTCTCACTTACTGAGCCCACTGTCTCTCTGTCTCTCGCAGACACACAGTTTAAGTATAACCTTTATTTCTTGGAATAGGTTTTTATCTTGGATTTAAATGCAAATTTGATTCTGCAAATGACTTATCTCACCCTTAAAACCCCTCTGTCCTCGCAGTGATCCAGGATGTGGACACGTCCTCTATGGAGGCCAACTACCAGAGCTTCGCCAGTCTCATGGAGCAGCGTCTGGCTGAGCTCTTCCTGGTCGCCGGCAGACAGGGTTCTCAGGCGGTGAGGTCGCGGCGAGCCACCACCGTGGGCGGATACACTGTGCAGGTACGGTGTTTCCAATTGTCCAAGAATGTCCAAATGAGTGAGTTCTTCTGCTTCCTTTTCCCCAAGATAACTCACTTTTCCATATCTAGCAGTCACTCAACCGTTTAGGCATCACGGTACTGCGATTGGGCGGTCGTTCTGCGGAAGTTGAGGTTCTACCGTAATGACAATTATACTGTATGGGTGCAAAAAAGCTCTATTTCTCTACTTTCTGGTGTCCATCCATCTTCTACCGCTATATCCTCTACAGATCGGCAGTCTGTTGTTTTTTAAATCTTCTAGATATATCACAAACGATCTACACTCTTAGAAATAAAAGTGCTAAGTAGAACCATATAAGGCTCTTCGGCTTGTCCTCATAGGAGAACCCTTTTTGGCTCCAGGTAGAACCTATTTATAAAGGTTCCAGTTCCACCAAGAACCCTTTTAAAAGCACTTTATTCAGGAAATGGGTTTAAAGGGTTCTCTTGATCCAAATGGTTCTTACTGGAACCATTAGTGTTACCAAGAACCCTTGAAAACCCCTTTCTTTGTGTAAGGGTTTTTCAGAAGCAAATGGTTCCAGGTAGAACCTCAGCCCTTGTAGAAGGGAACCCTTATTTCTAAGAGTGTAGGAGTTGCGGTAATGCCAAATCCTGTCGGCGACCTCCCAAACCTGAAACTTACTCAAGAAACTTAAAGCCTATTACTATTTTTGGAGTGGAAAACCAACCTAAACCTAAACCATGCTGCGCCAAGTCGTGGTGAGTTGAGGCGAGCTGGGACCATAGGTGGAAAAGGGCCAAATAGATTTGACTCAATTGACCCCACACCGCGGTTAATTCACTTGTAAACAGCAGAAAAGGGGTCAAAAGGTCAGAGGTAGACAAGCATGCATGGAATAAGCAAAAGAAAAAAAAGAAAAGTAATAATTAGTGCTGGGCACGCTAACGTTAATGTAATGTTATCGCACGATGCGTTTCCATAACGACTGACTAGAAAAAAGACACGCGTGACGTCATGTTCACGTGCTGCGGCACTGTTTACCAGTTAGCTCCGTTTGCTGCGTAAGCTCCTTTAGCGCCATTAGCACGCCTACAGTAGAACTGGAGCGGTCTGTTTTATTAAACGAAAAGAGCAGCGCTACAAATAACTAGCGTACCTGTGTACTGCGTTTAGCGTTACTTTAGAGACTAATTTTAACAACTGGGAGTCACGTAAACATGACGTCAATCACGTCTTTTTCTGGTCAGTCGTCATGGAAACATGTCCAGGCACCGTTTACCAGTTAGCACCGTTAGCTCCTTTAGTGCCGTTAGCGTGCCTACAGTCGAACTGGAGTGGTCTGTTTATTAATGGAAAAGAGCAGCGCTACAAATAACTAGCGTACCTGTGTACTGCGTATGTGTGCCTCTGTTTTTAAAGTTTAACGTTACTTTAGTGACTCATTTTAACAATCGTGAGTCACGTAAACATGACGTCACGCGCGTTATGCGCTAATGTGCGCCAACGTTGTAGCCGTTGACGCGTTAACGTATAGTAAAAATATGAATTATCCAACACCAAATGATAGATTATGTCACTCCCACTTTCTGGGCGTGAGTTTTATTTGAAGTGACGACAACATCCTCGTCTTGTGACCTCTCATATTCTTGTTTAAATTAAGACAAACGTTTACTTCTTCCTCTGATATAATACGAGGTCACAGACGACCAGTTTTATGTTCTGCAGAGATGGAAGATAGAGTAGAAATCATCCAACCATTTAATAACACAGATGTCCTGTCTTTCATTTTTTTTTATATGACAAAATCAAATTAGCAGTCTTGATTAAATCGAGTGATGCGTCCGCCGAATTGAAATGAGATGTTTGATGTGTGATGAAGGGGAAATTGAGATTTCAAGTGACTCAAGTTTATTTTTTTCCTTGAGCGTCTTATCCCCCGAGCGCAGCGAATCACTCACTGTCGCGATCAAAGCGATTGAGCCAATTCAATCGGAGTTTTTGATCGGGGGAGGGGCAGTTTTTTTTTTTAAATAGCTAAAGGACGTTGTGTTTTATGTGTCGATGAATATCTTGCGCTGATGATCTTTATATTTTTATGAACTACTGGAACTCGAAAAGTTTGTTTTGGACCAAATAAAAATGAACATGTTCCTTGAACTTACCGTGTACATGTTGTGAATTGGCGCAGTCAAAATCAAATATCATTGAAATTGGATTGAATACACGACATCACAACAAAAAATTCTCCAAATTTAGTAAAAACTAGAGGGGTGATAGCCGACTACTACTAATGCTCCGCCTGAGTCCATGCGCCCACATTTTTATGCCAATTTTAAAGCAGAATTTGCATAGGCAATGAAAGCCACTTTGGACATGTGGTGTGCAGCGGTGACCTTGGAAATAGGTTGAGGTCACCGATCTTCGAACTTGTTCAAGATACTTGTAAGAGGCATCCACAGTGCCAGTTTGGCAGCAATACAATAAATATTTGTCAAGTTATCGCGTTGACAAGCTTGAAAAGTGCCGGTTTTGGCTATTTTCCAAGTTACAAGTGCAGCTGTGACCTTGGAAAGTAGGTCAAGGTCACCTATCTTCGAACTTGTCCAAGATACTTGTAAGAGGCATGGACAGTGCCAGTTTGACATCAATATGTTGAATATTTGTCAAGTTATCGTGTTGACAAGCTCGTAAAGTGCCGTTTACACATTTCTCACATTTCCCCGCAAAAAAAACGCGTAAAAATTCACGAAAAAGTTTTTGGGATAAAACGAAAAAAATGCCTGGAGATATTCACCCACTAAACAACCCTGCAAAATGTGAAGGACGTACGCGCACAGGAAGGTATTCATTTTAGTCCGGACGGACGGAACGGTGCGAACGCTATATGCTCCGCGTCGCTCGTCGAGCGCGGAGCATAAAAACATTCAATTGAAAACCCAAAGATGAAACGAGTGAATAGATTTTGGCGGCGGACGGTGAAAGGTTAACCTTGTGAATGTGATGTCTCACAAACACCTCTCACATTCAGCACAAATGTTCACTTGGACGTTTTTATCAACGTGATATATTAAGATGACCATGAATATGATTACATTTGGGGTTAAAATTGTCTGTATTATGCGACCTAAATACCCATTAAAATTTGACACACATAGACTCACAGATTCCCTATGCTCTGCTGCTATATACACACTCACGCTCCCTCAGTCAGGTCTGTTTTCAGATGACAAAGATGTTACATCAACAAAGACCAAGCAGAGGTCGAATAATAATAATAACATTATCAACAACCAAAGTCACTAAAATTTACAGACTGGGATTATAATTTGTATTTTTATTCAACTTTTCTCCCAGATGGTTAGCATGCGCCGGCTACCTGGTCCCAAGAACCCGGCAGAGATGACGTACTACGTCCAGCGGAACGGAGCGCCGATCTCCGGGACCATGGCTGCTAAGACCCTCAGCAGTCTGGACTCCCAGACCATGGCTCTGACTCTGGGATACTTTGTACAAGTGCAGGCTGAACGTAAGCTTCTCATCCACCCGTACCACTGTCCTGCTGTGTTTAATCGCATTATCTTACATCTTGTGAGAGATAAACAGGGTTTGTGTGATTTAAAAAAAGGAAAAGTATATTAAATTCAGGTTGTATTCGCATTTTATGTCTTAATTTGGTCCGAAAATGTCGACCAAACCTGGAAATGATGATGTTCTCAAATGTCTTGTTTTGTCCACAAACCAAAATCATTCAGTTTGAATGATTTCTTTGTTATACGAAGCAAAGAAACCAGAAAAGATTCATGTTTAAGTTTAGCTTGTTTCAATTTTTGGGAACAAAACACTCAAACTCATTGATCCATTGTCAAAATAGCATGACAATTAATTTAGTTATCAATTAATAATCGATGAATCATTGCAGCCCTGCTCAGTTAGCACCATTAGCACATAGCCACAACACTTTCTGTGTCTTTGCCTTCCTTAATATTAATATGGATTCAAATAACAGAAGTCAACAAATAACTTAAAAAACTTAAAAAAAAACTCTAACTAATTAAGTAATAATTAGGTAGCTGTTGAGGTGCTAGCAGGTTGATGTTTGTGAGCTTCAGTTAGAGCAGGCTAGCTGCTCTCTGATAGTTCTTGCTCTGCTGCTAAGCTAGGCTAAGCTTAACCTAAGAGAGGTTAAGGTAGCGGTTGTTGTTTTTTTTAAATGTTTTTTTTGCATATTTACTCACATATGGCAGTTTTATTTACACTGTGGGTTTGTGTAAGTAATAATTAGTTAGCTGTTGAGGTGCTAGCAGGTTGATTTTTGTGAGCTTCAGTTAGAGCAGGCTACCTGCTCTCTGTTAGTTCTTGCTCTGCTGTTAAGTTAGGCTAAGCTAACCTAAGAGAGGTTAAGCTAGCAGTTGGTGGAAATGTAAATAATTTTTTGCGTATTTACTGACATATTTAAGTTTCCTTTACACTGTGGGTTTGTGTAAGTAATAATTAGTTAGCTGCTAGCAGGTTGATTTTTGTTGGCTTCAGCCACGCTACTCTGTTAGTTCTTGCCTTGCTGCTAAACTAGGCTAAGCTACACGAAAATAGGTTAAGCTAGCTTTTTTTCTTCCATATTTACTCACATATTTACATATTTTCTCCTTTTTAAACATCTATCTATTGTGTACGTAGGTATTATATACGAACAGTCAGTTCACATGGCACATTTCTTATTCAGCAGCCATTATACAAACACACATGCACCACGCTGTCAGCGACTGCTCCCAGTTTAACTACTCTTTAGGCTTTATCTGCTGAAGTGAAGCATAGCTGTCTTGGCTTACAGTGACTTTCTTAAGCAGTCGGGTTTTCCATAAATTTCCATAAATTTCCATAATGCATCCAATAAAAGCTCTGGAATTCAAACGCAATTTCCAAAGGCAAAGATTATGTTTCCACATTGTTGAGACATTTGTGGCTGCATTTATTTTTTTGTTTTTGTTGCTTCTTTACTTTGGAGTAAATTATCTCGAACTGACTCATGCAGCTGGATTTTCTTTTTAAAGGAGAAAACAAAATGTTCCTCCTTTGACCCCATTTTGTCCCTCACATGTCCTGAGAATCTGTAATTACAAAAGTGGAAGGATCCAAACAACCCGAGCATCGGCCTTCACAGATCCACCACGCAGCACTCAGGCCCGCAAACTGAACGCAGTGTTCTCGTAACATTCATTTAGTTCACCTTTTATGTGCAGAGTGGAAAGAAACCGCATTAGACCTTATGATGAAAAACAAACACATCACACAAAATGTGACGGAGAAGCTGAAAGAAATGTGTTTTTAGCTTACGCACAAACAAGAAAACAAACAGCTAATCCATCCGAACCTACACAAGCTCTTGCAGCTGAGACTCTACTGACTGCAATGATTGGTAGACGGCGGTTGGTGGCGCCACATGTCAAAACATGATTTCAAAACATAAACATGATTTGCAGTCTGCAAAATATTTTTTTTAATGCAAATATTTTGTCTTTACTGTTGTTGTTGGTGAGTGCAGTTTGTTATATGAACATTATTCCTGAGTCTCTGTGACATATTAGGATGATTTTAAGGCCACTTGCTTTAGATTTATTACATAATGCACCTTTAATTAACATGTTATATCCTGTTTATTTTGTCAGAACTCTTCCTGGAGTGTTGAAAATGTCAGTTAGAAAGGTTAATAACCTGTATTTTCTGTATTTTGTAGCTGTGGTAAAGACGCCGCCCGGCAACCTGTGGATCATGGCTGTGCTGACGCCGCTCTTCCTGTTGATGGTGGTGATCGTCATGGTGGCGCTCATTGTGTGTAAGAGGAACCGAGTCATCTTCAAAACTGGCGCCTTCAGGTCCTTCAAATCGCGCTCCAAGGTAAAGACAAAACACAAGTTATATATATAAGTTTTCAGACTTAAACAGCGGCCAGTTAGTGCGGATCTGAGTTGTAAAAACAGCAAAAATTGAAAGTCAGATGTGAAAAAAACAACTTATCGTGGATGTAGTCTTTCAGTTTCTCCCAAATCATCTGCTGATTTTTGTTACGAAGGCTAAACTACATCCATACTAGGTACAAGGTTCTAGCAGGTGGATTTTTGGATTTTTGTTAGCTTCCGTTTGAGCAGTCTAGCTGCTCTCTGTTAATTATTGCCTTGTTGCTAAGCTAGGCTAAGCTAACCTAAGAGAGGTTAAGCTAGCAGTTGGTGGTTTTTCAAATATTTTTTTTTACTCACATATTTAAGTTTTCTTTACGCTGTGGGTTTGTGTAAGTGATAAAGTTAGCTGTTGTGGTGCTAGCAGGTGGATTATTGTTCATTTCAGTTAGCGCAGGCTAGCTGCTCTCTGTTAGCTCTTACCTAAGCTCCACTAAAATAGGCCAAACTAGCTTTTTTTTTGCATATTGTATCCAGACAAATGTTTTCAACTCTGCATTCATAGAGACAAATGTACAAATGTATATCACATGTATGCTAATGTAAACAGGAAGCTGTTTCCCCCTTACAGTTGTTCGCTAAGTTTCAGAAAGTATGACCAACGAGACACAGCCCCAGAGTTTTCAAACAATAATACGATTACGTAACGCGGTCCTGAATGTGTGACACGTCAAATCAATCGCGTTAAAGTTCCTTCCGGTCAGAAAATTGAACGCCGTCTGTGCGTCATGAGCTTTACTCATTTGTTTTTCGCAATCAGCCAACAGTGCGTGGTCAATGCTAATCACGCGCGGCGTGAAGGCTAATCGGCCGAGATGAACGGACAGAAGTGAACTCATTGTGCTGGAAATGAAACCTTTGGGGCGATGTTTAACAACTCCAGCATTCACTCAACGTCAGTTCATTTCAGAGACGTTAGCTCTGATACTAAATTCAAACCAGAAACAAAAGATAGTTTTAGAGGCTTTTCAGCTTCTTTTTAATCTATATATTCATGAATCCGCTGATAAACTGCTGCCTTCTATAAGGTTCATAAAAAGGTTGTATTTTTCGAGATTTGCCCTCCAAGTGAAAACCTTGCTTAGATTTGGGCAAAAGGTACAAACAGATGAATTTTCTGGAGGAGAAACTAAAAGTGAATGCAATCGTTTTTTTTGTGTGTGTAACCACAGCAGATATGTGGTTCTCAAGGTCGGAGCAGAAAATAAACTACGGTATAAATTGTGGACGGATGCACAAAAATGCCTTTCCCCTTGGGCTGCGTTAAAAGAAAAGTCTAAGAAAATGAATTGTTCCTCCTTACGAGTCTCGTCCCCGTGGCTCTTTAGTGGCTCAGAGCCCTCAAAAGACTATTTTATATCCTTTGTTTTCCCCTTGTCTTGATTCTAAAATATAGATTAAAATCCAATTTTTCCTTGTCAGACTTCGTGAAAAATGGCTCCCAGATCTCAGCGGTCAAATCTCAAGTGTGATTGTGTTATTGACGGGTGATGGATACGACAATTTAATGTTTTTTTTTAATTCTATTTATATCTACATTAACCTATCCTGCCCTCTGTTTAGACGTCATACCGGAGAGAAGGCAGTTACCACCACCAGGTATTCACTCACACACTGGTTGGCTGGGTTTTTCTTTGGTGTACGTTGCTGCCATTGTTTTTCGTTGTTGTTGTTGCTGCGTTGAATTTGTTTGCATGTGGCTTCTGTGCTGTCTCTTTGTACACGTGAGATCAATCAGTGCTTGTAAAATTCACACATTCCTAAGGACTGGACCGGACTAAATTAACAAGGAGTGGCTGATTTCTTAATAAGCGTGAAAACCAGCTCAATTCCAGACTAAGGAGGTCGTTTTTATTGTTGTAATTTGTGCTCATAAGCAAGAGGAACCTTGAGACTGTGCAAAATCAAACCAATCTATTTTTATTTTTGTAGAATCCATAAAAAAGTGACTCAGGCTCGTGTCATCAGCTCGTATTATCCACTGAGACGAAGAAGCCACTCTCTCACAACACAACATGGAGGCCAGCACCCTCCGCACTATAACTATAACCTAGTTCTGTTTCATATGACGGGCTTTACTGGATTATGTAAATGCACCAAAAGCAGAGCAGCAGTGAAAAAAACCCTGTCTCACAAAACGTCAACTTTATTTTTTATAGCACATTTAAAAACAACAATAACATAAAACAGTGAATCAGGATAAAACACCAAAAGAGTAACGTGGTAAAAAAAAAATATTGTTAGATCTATCCAATAAAACCACAAGTGGACCACACACGGTTCAATTTGACAAGGTACGATACCTTTTTTTTTTTTGCATTTCCATGAGAAATAGTACGAAAATAACGGACCCTAATCCTTCCGTTGTCAACACACACAAATTGGTAGGTAGTCTGGGCGGAGCTAGACCAGCTCCATCAACGAAAGTCAGCTCATTGGTTGACAGGAAACTGGTCAACAGTCTCGCGATTGGGCGTAAATATTCCATGGAAGTCAAGGCGAACGCTCCAAAGTCTACTCTCGTGACGTTACGATGTCACGCAAAATATAACGAAATACCATAAACGTATTACCAAACCAATCCGCAACATGTTGGAAACGCGGCAAAAGTGAGTCCTTCTTCTTCTAACAATAATTTCCGGCAGGCCAAAGGTGCAATACTGCCCTCAACAGTTCAAGGGTGAATTCCAATTCCTTGCTTAACCCTCAATCTTAACCCTCAATCTCAAAAATGTGCGCTCCCTCTAGTGCAAGTGCTGTCCCGATTCTCAGAAAAATTAAGTTGAGGGGTAAGTTTAATGGCTGTATCGCCCTCAATATTGAGATTTTCCGAGACCACCCTTGGGAGCAAGGGCTACCCAGAATGCATTGCGTGTTTTCACATAAGAAAATAGAGATATAAAAATGATGAAAACCATTGTATTATCTTAGTTTAGGCCCATATTATGGATTACTGACGTCATTGTTGAGTAACATTTATTTTAATTTTACGATCTTTTGTCAATAGCCGGCCGGTGCGCACACGCGATCGTTTGCTATGGTTTACTTTTCAATAAGCCGTGGTGTGTGGTAACTGTCAGCTGAATATGTCCGTGGTTGTGGTATTTATATGAGTATCATCTTATAACTAACTGACAACCTAATAATTTGACTGACAAACGGATCATAATAAATAATCCTGACGTAAATGTGTTCTTCTTCTTCTTCTTTTTTGGAGTTGACAGACTGGACGCAGCTTTCGCGTTATTCTGCCCCCTACAGTCTGAAGACGTATCTGCATTTAAGGGGTGTCCCATTTCTAAGTGACAAAATAACCCTCAACACTTGGTTTTGAGGGCCAGTTAAGATTAAGGGTTGAGCTTGAGGGTTAAGATAGGAATTGGAATTGGCCCCAAATGTCTCCACAGTTCCTCGTCTAAGAGCGTCTTGTTAGTTGATCTGATGACCTCAGACGGTGCCAGTCCGTTAAAAAGCTTTAAAAACCAACAACAAACATTTTCAAATCAATCGATGTGCTCCGTCTTCTCACTAATACAGTATGAGACACCTGAAGCCTCTCAGATTATTTAGATTTTCGAAGGATCGACCAATGTGAGGTGAATTTTAAGGTTGTGGCACCACGTCCATCCACAGTTCTACACCAGACATTGTTAGAACATGGCGTTTTTCTTCTTCTACATATAAACGTCTTATCACGAGTTTATAAAACTTTATTTTTAAGTAATTATACACTTACACCAATGGATGACGTCAAGTGTCTATGTGTTAATATACATAAATGATCCCTCACTGTGCGTCGTTCTGACTTTGCCGCATCACATCATGATGTTTAACATTAGCATTTTCAGCTTCCAGGCGCTGAGATCCTGTTTGTTTTCAGAAACTCTATGTAAACATTTATAATGATACTTGTATGGTATTTTACGAGGCGGTGGGGATTAAATATTTAAAGAGTTCTTAAATATGAGACCTCACAAGTTGTGCCGCGAGGCTTCGATGCACAGCCGTGTGTTTATTGTTTTTACTCGCTCCCAAATCCTGAGCCGTGGCTTTAGTGAGCAAACATTGCAAAAAAAATTTCATACACTGTTTTAACATGCAGTAAATTGTAAATAACTGCCAGATATTGCAAGTTTTTCTCGAAAAAAAATGGGCAAAAACACACAAATCACAGGCAGCGATGTAGTGTGGTCTACTGTGGTGGGTAACAGCAGCACATGAACCTACAAAGAGAGTAAACACATAATGAATTTTATTATATTTAGCGTTTTTTAATGAAAACGACAGACATCTCAACTCTTTATTTGCAAAAACAAATTACATGAGTATAATTTCTGTCAAAAAACAGAGTTGATGTATGAATGCAAATAGTGGGTATACACCGTATACCTGTGTGTCACGTAGACTAGTGTTTCCCAACCCTGGTCCTCAGGGAACACTGCCCTGCCATGTTTTACATGTCGCCCTGCTCCAAAAACACATAACATTTAATAAAAATTTTTTTTTTTTTACAGAAGTTGAAACTTTTTTTGAAAACAAAGACACAAGTTGAAACATTACATTTTTGAAGAAAAAAAAAAAGACAAAAGTTGAAATGCAAAATTAAAAAAAAAGAAATTTGACAAAAGTTGAAAGTTGAATTATTTATATATATATATATGTATGTATATATATATATATATATATATATATATATGTATATATTGACAAAAGTTGAAAGATTAATTAAAAAAATATATATATATATTGACAAAAGTTGAAAGATTAATAAAAATATATATATATATATATATATATATATGTATATATATATATATATACAAAAGTTGAAACATTACAATTTTGAAAAAAAAATAATTAAAAAAGAAAATAAATGAATAAATGAAATATAACCTATAAACTAAATGTTTGATTTTTTTTTTTTTTTAAGTTTAAACATTCAATTATTTGAACAAAAAAAAAAAGACTAAAGTTATCTGGCTTGATGATGAGCTGACGATCCATTTGAGTCAGATGTTTTTGGAGCAGGGCAACATATAAAACATGGCAGGGAAGTGTTGCCTGAGGACCAGGGGTTGGGAAACACTGACGTAGACCACACCACTGGTCACTGGTCATTTTCTGACCCTTTAATGGTTAAAATAGGCCAAAAAAAAAAAGTAGAGACGAACATTTTGAAGCTTAGGTGTTCAAGGGTTAAAGTGCTGTATATGAATTTGAGTATGTCCTCACAGTCTGTATTGATGTAGTGGTCAGGCGTCCCAATACTTTTGTCCATATCGTGGACCTTCTCCATTTACAGAGGATGAATGCAGTGCCCTAAGAAGAATAACTGTGTGTGTGTGTGTGTGATCTGCGGGGCCTCCAGCTCACACTCCACTATCATCAGTCACCTCAGCGACAGCCAAAGCTGCCGATCAATACTCTGGTTTATATGAGGTGTGTCTAAGCTTTAAAGAGTGCGGATCACTCGACTCCACGTCGCTTCGCTTCATCCCTCAAAATGCCTTTTCTGCTCCCTCCTCTCGGCCGTGAGAAAACCCGTCAGAGTGGAAGGGATTCATTTTTCATTCTTAGGCCGTTCGATGGACGTCCAGTGGCAGCGAGTGCCATTTAAAGCTGCAGTAAGCAGTTTGAGTCCTTAGAAAAAGTGCACTCTAGCACCAGTGACTTTAAAATTTTGGTTATGATCCCGACTTTCTGTTTTGCCTTGCTGCATATTTTTAGTGGTCTGTCTTTGTGAACCGGAACCAATCAATTATTAATCGCTTAATAAATGTATTTTCATCAGTTTTTTTGCTTCTTATAACAAATAAATCATTAAAACGGAATAATGTTAGCTTTTTGGACAAAACCAAGCATTTGACAACAGTATAATTTAGAGGTTTGACAAGCAAACTCATGAAGCAAAGAACTCATCCATGGAGTCAATCTCCTGCTCTGAAGCCTCCAGAATCCCAATTTTTGGCCGACACAAGCTCAGAGGTGTTGATACCAGCTGTCAGTCGCACTCGTGTCCACTCATATGTGTCACACTTTATCGCCTATTTTCCTCTAGACGCTCATTTTATTGTAGACTTCCATTCAACTCTTCTCGACTCGGTTTAGCATCAGTGAAAAAAACAGTTCACAGTTCCTCGACGTAGCAAAAATGACACCGAAGCGGGCTGTGATCGGGTTGACGATCGCCGGCTTTCTGCAGTGCATGTCGCTAAATACGCCAGACTGAAGAAATTTCCTTTGCTAAATGTTGGAGGTTAACACACGTTTTCAGGGTCTTTTTAACGGCATTTTTCGATTTGATTCTTGTGTCGGACGTCGCGCTCACGACTCTTCCAGTGGCGAGGCTCTCTGACCAATCAGTGGCCACATTTTAGTATCGGACTATACATCGATAGTCTGCCGTTACAATCGATTTGCCTCGGGTGCACTGTGGAGTCGGTATGAGTGTTTTTAATGCCATGCTAACTTGTATCATTGACTTGCGCTAGCCAAAGCATCAGCGAACTCGGCAACTAGAAGAACTGAATCGGATCAGCTCACTTGGAACCTCGTCGGAGCACCAGGTTCTATCACTGAGAGTCTTGCTAGAACTGAAAAATGGAATATTGTATGTAGTGTTTTGTCTTATTCCATCAATCGTTGATTAGCCATTAGTGACTATGACCTAGCTTAGCTCCATGTTAAAGTGATAGTTTGGAATTTTGGACATAAGACCTATTTTCAACACAGATATGTACATCGATAGTCTGCCATTACAATCGATTTGCCTCGGGTGCACTGTGGAGTCGGTATGAGTGTTTTTAATGCCATGCTAACTTGTATCATTGACTTGCGCTAGCCATAGCATCAGCGAACTCGGCAACTAGAAGAACTGAGTGAAATTTCTTGAAAACGTCTCCATACGTCTCCATCACTCCATATTTGAGTTGGAAAATAGGTCTTATGTCCAAAATTCCGAACTATCCCTTTAATGTTAAATGTGCATTATGTGATAAATCTAAAGCAACTGGTCATAAAATCCTCCTAATGTGTCACACAGACTCAGGAATAATGTTCATATAACAAACTGAACTCACCAACTACCGCCGTCTACCAATTGTTGCAGTCAGTAGAGTCTCAGCTGCCGAGCAACCACCACGGGTTGCCAGTTACGTCAGAAAACGAAACCCAAAAGACCTCGGTATTTTTGAATTTGAATGTAGTAGCCGTTTTTGGCCACATTCTTACATATGGCGCCTTTAATAAATGTGTAAATGCCGCCATGAAATACTTCCATTTATCAGTTAACATATTCAGATTTGAGTGTCCCTTGCATCTCATCCCGTCCTGTTCCAGGAGCGTTTTAATCAGTCATACTGAAGTGAACTCCAGTCCGTCCTGCTGTGTCTTATTTTACTTTTTAAATGAACCCACTCTGCAGAGTAGCTTTTTTTTTCGTTTTGTCGCTCGAGGCTCTGGTGGTGCACTTCTACCACCACCACCACCGCCGCCGCCGCCCGGCCTGCTGGAGCTGAATTTAAATCAATACGGCCGCAGGGGGAATGGAGCATATCAGGTCCATCTGCTGCACCTCATCATAAGCCGCCGCTGCTGGCTGTTGCTACGAGTTAAAATTAGAGGAGGAACTTGTTTGATGGCGAGAGCGAAGGAAAATAAGGGTGAAGGATTTGGACGGTGCCGTCGTCTCTTAAGTAAGAGATATGACTGCATCACTATCTCAGGTCTTTGCCGCTTTACACCGTTCCTCTGCTCCTGTCCACACTGAAGCCCTCATGAGAACGAGCTGTGCACACGAGATTAAAGACGTTCCTTGGACTCTCACTGTTAGCGGACGCGGTCGAGGAGATGAAATCGTTATCGGCGAAGACGCGGACGAAGGAGACGGAGACGGATCTGGAGGTCGTGCAGTGAGAAATAATAACGTGCATGAAAATGTCAGGAGCGCTCTCAAGGTCACGCCCCCTCAGCGCTGTCGTTTCTGAGAATCCATACTGTCTGCGTGTGTGTGCGTGTGTGTGTGTGTCAGCCCCGTTACCCATCATCCACTGAGTGAGTCATCGTTTACTGTCAGTGTGTGTGTGTTTGTGTGTGTGTGTTTCAGTCTATAACCCCTGACACCATCGCTAATGTTTGCTTCTCAATAATCCATATGCATTATGGGTATTGTGTGCAAGTGGAGGGGTTATTTTTGGAACGGCGCATTTAAATCAACGCCTCCCTCGTAGCTCTCTGACACACACGCAGGTTCACACAGCTGTCCTGTTGAGGACATGCATTGACAACAAAGTGGTATCTCTTTAACTTTAACCCTAATCCTAACCCTAACTCAAATATTAGCCCAAAATATGAGGTTCTGCCTCATTAGGACCAGGTTTTGGCGACTACTGTTCTTTACAAGGTCTTTAAAACTACTGTGGGAAACTTGTAAATATAAACAAATGTCTATATTACATCCAAACCATTGTCAAATGACTTCACACAATGCTGCTCCTTATGAGTCAGTATAACAGTGTTTAGATCCCATACTGCACACAGGAAGTGATTCATTTTTATGTCAAGAAAGATGGAGGCAACAGCAACATTGAGCTAGTAAAGCGAGACGACGGCAAACAGGTTGTAAGTTTGAGTGAAAACACAACGAAGTGTGCCCACGACTAACCCTAACCCTACTACTGGGCTAACGCTAACCCCTTGGACCGAACCACCATCACTACACTGGATCAGTAGGCCTGTGCAACAGAATTGCAGCCTCCTAACCTCTAACCCCAAACCCAACCCCAACCCTAACCCGAAAACTAGGTTTTAACCCCCCCGAAAAGCCCTTTAAATTAGTGAGAACCAGTCAAAATGTCCTCACTCCCTATGGGGGATCCTCAGAATTTGACTTGGAGATGCCTGCCCTGTAAGCCCTTACCTTACCTTAACTTTAACCATCACAACGAAATGATGAAACCCAATTCTAACCCTTACCCTAAAACCAGGTCTTAACCCCCTGAAAAGCCCCAATTAGATTTAACCTCCATAAGGACTACTGATCCTGAGATGAATAAATGTTAATGTCAAGACAGATGGAGGCATCAGCAACATTGAGCTAGTAAAGCTAGACGACAGCAAACAGGTTGAAGTTTGAGTAAAAAACACAACAAAGTGCGTCCACAAAAACTTTCACAAGGGAATTCTACTGCTAAAAAAAAACTCTGCTGCTGTATACACACAAACACTCCCTATCAGATCTAACAGTTTTACAGAGGCGGGGTCAGTTTTCAGGTCATTTGAGTTGGAGGCCCCTGCCCTGTAGGCCCTTACCTTACCTTAACTTTAACCATCACAACTAAATGCCTAAACACAATTCTAACCCTAACCCTAATCCTAAAACCAGGTCTACCCTAAAAGCCCTTTAAATTAGTGAGAATTAGTCAAAATGTCCTCAATCCCTATGTTTTATACATTTTTTGGTCCTCACAAGTGTTATCCCCAACCTCAAACCATAACTACAATTCAAGTCTTACCCTGGATTTCCACTGGACGCGGAACGGCCGCGGAACGGCAGCGGCGCGGTCGCCGTTGCAAATCGCTTCCATTCTAATCAATGAGAGCATTCCCACCGGCCGCGCTGCGGAGCGTCTCAACAGCGGCCCAGAAGCGGCTCGCCGCGCCGCAGCGCTATCGATAGGAATCAGTTCTATTTTTTCCGTTGCCGCTGCTGAACCTCGTAAATTTCAACGAAGCAGATCGCACCAGACAGGAAAAGCGACACAGAATCAAAGTAAAACATTTCCGCCCCCCTTTCAAAATAAAACACAATACGCAGTAATATCGCCTGTCACAACTTCACATCAACATTACGTCGTCACTGGTGCTGCCAGGTAAACAGTCAATTAATCAGAGCGTCTCGGAGAGTCATAATGTACGACGAGAGACTGATTGTTGAAGTGGAGAAACATAAAATCATTTATGACACCAGATCAACAGTTCTTCCACGTCGGAGAGTGAAAAGAAGCTGTGTTGTTGTTGTTTACTTTATACACACAGTCTATCGCTGGATCTCGCGAACTCGCGTCCGTTCGAGATTATCGCGCGATCTTCCGTGAATACCGCCGGCTCCCAAGGCTCCGCGCCGCTGCCGTAACGCGCCCGGTGGGGATTGACGCTGGGGAGAGGACGAAGCAGAACCGCGCCGCTGCCGTTCCGCGGCCGTTCCGCGTCCAGTGGAAAT
The DNA here is from genome assembly GCF_963457635.1 of Microchirus variegatus. NCBI lineage: Eukaryota > Metazoa > Chordata > Actinopteri > Pleuronectiformes > Soleidae > Microchirus > Microchirus variegatus. The sequence goes on from NC_139809.1 coordinate 29,007,092, forward strand.
CCAGGGTTAGTCCTAAAGCTCCTCAGAATTGGAGTTGGAGACCCCTGCCCTGTAGGCCCTTACCTTACCTTAACTTTAACCATCACAACTAAATGCTTAAACCCAATTCTAACCCTTACCCTAACCCTAAAACCAGGTCTTAACTCCCCAAAAAAGAGCCCTTTAAATTAGTGAGAACCAGTCAAAATATCCTCACTCCCTATGGCTTATACATTCTTTGGTCCTCACAAGTGTTATCCCCAACCTCAACCATAACTACAATCCAAATTTTGGCCCTAAATTTCCTCAGAATTTGAGTTGGAGACCCCTGCCCTGTAGGCCCTTACCTTACCTTAACTTTAACCATCACAACTAAATGCCTCAACCCAATTCTTTGGTCCTCACAAGTGTTATCCCCAACCTCAAACCATTTCTACAAACCAAATCTCAGAAATGAGGTTTTGCCTCATTAGGACCAGGTTTTAGCCTCCATGAGGGACTTCTGGTCCTGACAGGGGTCAGTGTTTATGCCAGAAAAAAAAGGTCCCAAAGAGGGAACAAATACAAACCCGTTTCTGAATGTCTATGTTACGCCGACGACTCTGCGGTGTGTATGACTGATGGATTATTAACGGCGTCGTCAGCTGGATGCCCTCACGCTGCCTCACCTCACATACTCTCTGGATTCAGCACGCATCATCAAATGCATTAGGCGTCCCACTTTAGAGACGCTTTAAATAGAAAGAGAGAGAGAGATGAGATGGGATGGGAACCCAAAAAAAATAAAGAAATAAATACAAAATTCAGGGTTTTCGTTTTGCTTTGTTGTGTAACCTTAAAAAGGGTCTTTCTCTCCCCCGTCCTCCCGTTCTGTAAACTAAAAAGTCACTTAGCGATAGACGGAGAACTTGTTCGGGCCTCTGAGAGTTTTAGCAAAATCCATTTTCTTCTGCTTTTTTTTAAATGTTCTGTCTCTTTATGCCAAGAACTCTGACGTCAAAGTGAATCAAGCTTCATTTAGTTTTAACGAGGGAGCGTCGTGCTGTTAATACGTGAACAAAAGTATTGATGCGATGACTTTTAAAACAGCTAATGGTTTCATTTATCAAGCGTAGGTTTATTTATCATCATCTCTCAGATGCTGTGCCAGTCGATGCTTTATTAAACTTAATTTATTTACATTTTAATGGAATCGCACACAAGAAACTTACACTTTCATCAACATTGTCTTGCATCAAACAAAAAAACAAAACACGACAGAAACACATAGTTACCACAATAACACAATTGGAGACGTTAAAATTGACCACACAATACAATCACAGGAGAATAAATAGAGAAAAGAGAATATTTGGATTCAAATAATTTAGATTAAAAGTACCTAATCTCTTCAGCATGTAAAAATTGTATATTTGTATGGTCATTTTAAATTAAAATTAAATGAATGTAAAAAAATAATAATATAACTTTAAGTTACCAAAAATAAGTGACTTCGCTTTTGTTCAATTTCAATTTCTTTAATGAAAAAGTCAAAATTGTGATTTCATATCTCATAATTCACACTAAATAGCTAATTTTTTTATTAAGTTTAAGAGTTTCTTTAACTTTTTTGCACCCCCTTAATTCAATATGGACATAAAGGAATAACAAATATCATAATTATATTTTTTTAATTAAAATATCCCTTAATAAAGGAATGATGAAAAGAAAATAAGATTTGCAAGACTAATAATTACACACATATTATATAGGGACTTCAAGAATGTATGTATATTTTGCACTATATACTTTTAAACCTATATAAAACATACACACATCTTCAATCCACATAAAATATCAAACACACAAAAAGACACAAAATGTAATATACCGTATACATATATATATATATATATATATATATATATATATGTATATATATAATAATCATCCTGTGTAAGGAAAGTATATCTGTGTGTTTCTCTGTGGTTAGTTTTGATCGTGTTATTGATCGTTTGAAATCGTTAATGCCGTTTGAAAGTCATTAGCTTTTCTTTGCTGCTTGGAATCACGGCTGATTCATCACTCACGCTTATTCTTATTCTTATTATGATGTTATGGATTTGAAGTGACAGTGACTTCTGTTGTTATTTCCCCTCTTTCATTAGCCCCTGTGTGCTCTGTAATAAAGATGGAAGTGCTATTAGGATTGTTGTTGTCTTTGCATGTGCTTAATGTCCCTGAACTGATCACTTTTTGTGTAAATTGCTCATGATGGATCAATCCAAACAGGCAAAGTGAAAACCAAACCAATTTTCTGTCTAAATTGAGCGATTTCTCATCATGAGTCAGCATTTTTTTTTTAAACTTGAGCTCAGGTCTTGAGTGGATTGATCTAAAAAAAAAAAAAAAACCTCTGTGACCATGTTTCCGAACCTTAAAGTGTGCGTCTCCCTTTTCCCCCCTCCACCAGCCTGTCCAGGGCTTCGACTACGCCAAGAAGCACATGGGTCGCACCGGTGAGGACGCCGTCTCGGTTACCAAGGAAACGCTGGTGCTGGGGCTGCCGGCGCGAGACGCTCCGCCGTCACTGTCTCTGGATAAGAAGGTTCACCAGGATGGCACCGGCAGTAAGAGGCCGCCGTCTGCCGACGTTCACAAAGGAGGGTGAGTCGGGACGTTTGTTTGAAAAATGTTTGAAAAATGCCAAGAAGTGGGCTGAGAGCTGAGTGAGGGAAAGGGACCGAGACCTTTGTAGCACGTAGCAACAAAGACACTATAAAACCACGTCTAACTTTTCTAACACAGACATTCTGCATACCCACAGAAAGGTCAGAAACTCGCCTAAAAAGCTCATAAAAAGATTCTTCTCAAAGTCCGATTACTCCTGCATGTATACACTTAGTCGGACTGGAGTCGGACGTGTTTGAAGTGTTTACACGACATTAAGAAAACTGTAATATTGTCTTAGTCTGACTAAATCGGACTTTTAACATGGATGACTCAGTCCAACTAAGCGTATCATGCAGGAGTAATCGGACTATGAATCACATTGTCCATGTATGTTAGTCCGAATAAGACTACCTCAATTTTAGTCAGACTAGCATACCTGGATAATGCAATTCATAGTCCGATTACTCCTGCATGTATATATGCTTAGTCGGACTGGAGTCGGACTGGAGTCGGACTAGAGTCGGACTGGAGTCGGACATGTTTAAAGTGTTTACACGACATTAAGAAAACCATATTATTGTCTTAGTCTGACTAAATCAGACTTTTTACATGGATGACTCAATCCAACTAAGTATGCAGGAGTAATTGGCCTATGAATCACTTTATCCAGGTATGTTAGTCCGACTAAGACTACCTCAAATTTAGTCAAGACCAACATACCTGAGTAATGCGATTCATAGTCTGATTACTCCTGCATGTATACACTTAGTCGGACTGGAGTCGGACGTGTTTGAAGTGTTTACACAACATTAAGATATCTGTATTATTGTCTTAGTCTGACTAAATCGGACTTTTAACATGGATGACTCAGTCCAACTAAGCGTATCATGCAGGAGTAATCAGACTATGAATCACATTGTCGACCTATGTTAGTCCGAATAAGACTACTACGATTTATAGTCTGATTACTCCTGCATGTATACAGTATATGCTTAGTCAGACTGGAGTAGGACTTGTCTTTCTTCGCATGCTCTAAAATATTCTCCCTGGCCACCTTGTGATATAAATACAGTATAAAAGGCTTATTCGTACAATCAGGCTGAAAACTAAGGCCACGCGGCAAACAACACGAAACCTAAATTATCTTTTTCTTTGCCGTTTTTTTCCCCCTAGTGATATCTTTTGACAGTAGTTGGTAGAGCAAGAAAGAGCTGGGAACACAAGGCCGGCATTTTGAGATTTTCGGTGTTTCAGGCCTCTCAGACAAAAAAGCTAACCTAAACCGTCTCAAATTTCTACAAAATGAAAAGATAATTTCACCCTTTAAAGCGCTGCTGCAGTAACAGACGCTGACGTTGAGACACAAAGTTTGTCGAGCAGCTGCTTCAGTCGGCGACAAAGACCCGACTGGGTTTTTCCGACACAACCACACATGAGTTTTTGTTTGCGCAGTGTTAATCCACAGAGGAGCAGCGAGCAGATTCACAGAGATTGACAAAGATCTGAGGATAAGTGCGAGTACCAACAACGAGCTGTTCTACAACCAAAGAGAAAACACACGGACGTCGTACAAAGAGCTGCTTAAAGCTGATTTGTGCCCCCTGTATTTTGTCGAGGGAAAATTGGAACACAAAGGTGTAAAGACGCCTCGCCGAGCGCTTTAGCATAAATAAATAATCAGCGCATTAATCCTGAGACGTTAATAAGCGCCGTCACCTCTCTGAGACGCGGTTAGAGACATCGGGGACGTTTCACTCAGACGGTGAATTATCACAGGGTATAAAAGTAAACGACTGTGTCTTTCATTCAGTGATAAACAGGATCCAAATCAATGCTTGGAACACATTTTACCGCAGCTTTGACCCCAGAGATTTTCTTTTTTTAATGAGTGCAGTAGTGCTGTGAGCGAGGACGATGATGATGATGATGATGATGATGATGATGATGATGATGATGATGATGATGATGATGATGATGATGATGTGCATTAGCGGTTTCACCTTCCCTCAGTGTTCCTTGAACTCTCCTCATTCCGGTGTTCACGCTCTTAACTGCTCTTATATTAATTCGATATATTGGACGTGTGGGTGTGTTTTACTAAACAGCCTCACATTAAAAAAAAAAAACCTTTAAAGAAGAGAAAAGAGTCGGACGATAAACGGCAATAAAAATATGTATTAATATGTGCGTGAGTTACAGCAGAGACGTTAAAAGTCATGGAAAGGCACACGGAAGGAAACGGTCCGTTAGTTTAAACGGAACATTTGGATTTCACTGGATTTAAAGCTGTCGTAAGTATCGTGTAAATGTAAAGTAATGCTATACGATCAGCTCAGGGAAGACAGACGCATGACAGCTGCGCTAGTAAAGCGAGCCAACTGCGAACTAAGTCAAGGAAATAATAATAATAATAAGGTTCTCTGAAACATGAGGTGAAAGAAATGTTGAAAGAGAACTTAAGTTAAGGAATGAGAACTTTAGGTCAAGGAGATAACTCTAGTTCTCTGAAACATGAGGTGAAACAAATTTTGAAAGAGAACTTTAGGTTAAGGAGATAACTCTAGTTCTCTGAAACATGAGTGACGTGAGACGAATGTTGAAAGAGAACTTTAGGTTAAGGAGATAACCCTGGTTCTCTGAAACATGAGTGACGTGAGACGAATGTTGAAAGAGAACTTTAGGTTAAGGAGATAACCCTGGTTCTCTGAAACATGAGGTGAAACAAATGTTGAAAGATAACATAAAAGTTAAGGAATGAGAACTTTAGGTTAAAGAGATAACCCCGGTTCTCTGAAACATGAGTGAGGTAGATGATGAAAGAGAAATTTAGGTTAAGGAGATAACCCCGGCTCTCTGAAACATGAGTGAGGTAGATGATGAAAGAGAACTTTAGGTTAAGGAGATGACCCTGGTTCTCTGAAACATGAGTGAGGTACGTTCATTTGGCTAAAAACACGAGAAGATATCTAACGTTAGGTATTCAAAAGCATAAATGTATATTTTAAAATACTCCACATTTACCAAAAAGTCTCAAGGAATTATTTTCCTATAATTTGTGTCACTCACTGATTAATGAGTGATTAAACCCACTCATTCTGAAACACGAGGGTGACGAGGATGAAGACGGCGCCTCGCTGCCAAATCCTGCTCCTTCACTGACTTTCAGGAGGAAGAAGAAGATGAAGAAGAAAAAGGACAAATCCATTAGAAAGTGTTCAGACAATTATCGGCACGGAAATGTACACGGAGCGATTCATCTTCAGAGGAAACGCGTTCAGAGCCGGAGCCAAGAAACATAACCAGACGCTTGATTTAAGTGTTTGAACTTCACTGTCAAACACGCCGTTACAGAGATGATTTATCACAATCTCCATATTTATATAATCTGGGATTTCAGTAGAGGTCGTCCCGTATGGGTTTTTCTACGGCTGATGCAGATTTTTTCAGAAATCAGGGTCGAATTTTGTCCCTGAGTCAATGTACGGCGGATTTACTGGCCACTTCCTGTCTCGTAGCAAAACGGCAGCTAAATTCAAAATGGCTGACTTCCTGTTGGGTTTCGCAGAGAATCGCCATAGTTTGCAGAAGTTCCGATATTTACCGTAGCCACGCCCCTTTTGAATCTACAAGACCTTTTGATAACGCTGCATCTTTGACGTGTCTCGTACACATTGACTCATATTTGGCCGACTTCCTGTTGGGTGGAGACCATGGTCTTATTTGACTTTTTTGTTCGTCTTGCGCTGTGATACGTTCCCACCAAGTTTCATGACATTTGGTGCCACTCATTTTTTCACCTTTGGGGTCACCGTTGAGCCATTTTGCACCACTTGTTTTTTTTACTTATTATCCTTATATTATACACATTTTTCGACAGTTCTGATGATGCATCGTCGTTCCTCCAGGGGTTTTGGACTCATATAAATGACAAATGCGTCATTTATATGACGTGGAGGCGGGATTATTGGCGCTTTACGTCGCTGAGATAGAATAAACATGTGTATATTTAGAAACCACAGCCAGAGGAGACACTCACACGGATTATAAAGAGCTTCTTCTAAACTAAACTGTTTATATAAACACAGGGAAAAGACACTGTTTATTTTTATATTTTTATAAAAAAAAGAAGACACCACCGGGATATTCATTAATTTGAATAAAGTGAGACGGCGTCTCAGCCTAAAGTGAGACCTGGGAAACAAAACAACAACAATGAACGAGATTATTCTCTCGGTTTAGAGCAGTGAGTGAGTGACGCGCCTCAAGTTTGTTTTCTTTTCTTTTTGTGGCTTATAAAGTTGTCGTGATGTTGTTTTCCCACTTTGCTCATGTGCAAACTTAAAAAAAAAAAACTTTAATAAAAGGTGTCCTGGCCAAGACATGCTCAATAACATGTAAAAAAAAAATCTACATATAATCTACTTAAAATACACAACATATTGAGTTTAAAACCACCAAATGTGGAAGATATGGTTAGATCTCCTGCTGTTATTGCTTATCTATTATATAATATTTAATTTGCTGTGCTCTACTCATTTTATTCACTTCATTGTTTCTTTAAGCACTTTTTTTTTGTATTTTTGTATCAATTCCTCCAGTTTTCAGTCTAATCTGTCCTATTTTACTCCTTTTTTAAAAATAATATATATTGTGTTTTTCATCCGATGATATTCATAAAACGGCCGAGCGGCGATGAATTCTGAGTGGTTTATTCAACGTGTATTTACATTTTTGGTGTTCCTTATGCTGCTTTAACACTCTGAAAGATTCTAAATATGCACAGACTGCACCCCAGAACCACTGAATATCATATTTTCTTATCTTCTAACATTTGAAATGTGCGTGTGTGTGTGTGCGTGTGCGCAGCACGATGAGCTCACTCGTCTCATATTTGCTGCATAAACGAGACACAAAATTTTTTACTTTTGCCGGAAACATGAGTGGTGATTCTGAAAGTAGAGGAGGAGGACATTTTCTTCTGCTGGCTTTGTCCTCAGGAGAGCAACAGTGTGTGTGTGTGTGTGTGTGAGAGGGAGGGAGCCGCAGAGGAAAAAAACAGAAGCAGGAACATGAACCTGACTCTACATCAGTCTCGTTATTGATTCTGCTCCTCCCATCGCCTCCCTTCCCGGACAGATTTTTACATGGAACCCACACGCTGTGTGTGTGTGTGTACGCTCACACACACACACACACAGCATGTGTTAGCCTAGCCTGTGGCTCTGTAATGTCCGCTCTCACCGATCTGTGCATCTCGCACCACCTGTAGAAACGAACGGCCTGTCGCGTTGCATAACTGCTCTGACTTACATGCCTCAAGGATGTGTGTGTGTGTGTGTGTGTGTGTGTGTATGTGTGTGTGTGTAATGTGTGTGTGTGTGTGTGTGTCCTATATATAGTGTGCTGGCGTGTCTAAAAGGCAGAAAACGCAACATCTTTCTGTGTATTTGCATGTTGTCTTTGTTTACAAGGACGTGGACATGATTGTGCACTTATGTCTCTCTCTATGTCCTTTACATTTGTCCTATTTTTATGGGGTAAAATAAACACACACACACAGTTATTTATTTATTTTCAGTGCACAATAACAGTAAAAATGGGGGGTTGGAAAAATGGACATTAGTATACAGATGTCTTTTAAAATGAGGCACATTCACGTTTGAATAAAAACAAATGTTCTGAAAATAAGCAATAACATATCTGTATCACTATAGTTTAACCTTGGAATGTCTTTGTTGTCACTTTAACCTTATTTCTGTTAAAACAAAATATAATTTTATATCACATTTAGCAGAATTGAGAAATAATGTTGTCTCATTTTGAAAGGAACCATCACCAAAGGAACCATCTGTTTTTGTCTTCATTTGATAAAAACGTAACAAAACATGCGACTGCATTCACATAAACACATGAATCCTATCATGATTAGCATTGTTAGCGGATAATGCTATAGCCCAATATCAGTCAAAAAAATTATATTTTTGGAAAATGATTTCTGCGAGATGATTTCTGGGGGTCCAAATCATAGAAAAAAAAATAAAAAAATGTTATATACTTTTACAAAATGATTTGGCGACCACCCAGAAATCATCTCGGACCAATTGGGGTCGCGAGATGCTTTCTGGGGGTCCAAATCATAGAAAAATATTTAAAAAAAACCACACATTTTTTAAAAAATGTTTTTATATTTTTTCCAAAATGATTTGGCGACCCCCCAGAAATCATCTCGCAACCCCGATCAGACGTTAGAATGACGACGAGCGGTTGGGCGAAAAAGTACTTTTTTTTAATATATATTTTTCCAAAATGATTTGGCGACCCCCAGAAATCATAGAAAAATATTTAAAAAAAAATATATATATTTTTTTTTTTATATTTTTCAAAAATTATTTGCCTTTTGTATTTGTGTTGTGGCTTTTATTGTTCCTTTTGTATTTGTGTTGTGGCTTTTGTATTCGTGTTGTGGCTTTTGTATTCGTGTTTTGTATTCGTGTTGTGGCTTTTGTATTCGTGTTGTGGCTTTTGCATTCGTGTTGTGGCTTTTGTATTTGTCCTGACACCTCTGGGCCACCGTATATTTTTTTTGTAATAAAATAATAAAATAATATTTTTTTATCATATTTAGCTTCAGAATTGAGAAATTTTGTCGCAAAAATAAAAGAATCCTATTATGATTAGCGGTTAGCGCTATAGCACTGACGTCACCGTTTCCCGCTCTCTGCCAACCAGGGGGCGGAGCCAGCGTGGCGGTCTATGTTGAACTTATGTAACAGTCAAAAGCTAAAACCCCTGTGGAACCAGCACAACTGTTAGATGATGTTCTCTCTCTCTGTCTGTGTGAACGCACCGAGACTCACAAACCCTCTCCTCTCCTGTCCCCCCAACCCCCCCCCCCCCCCCCCCCCCTTCTCTCCCCTCTCTCCTCCCCCTCTTGTTGCCATGGCGACTGTAGACGGTTGCCAAGCGAGGAGGACGGCTCGGTGTCGAGCAGCGGCTCGGGGAAGCTGAACACCAGCAAGAGCTCGTCGGCGCGGCGTACGGCGACGGGCAGTGGCAGCGTCAAGAACGGAGGCAAGGAGGAGCTGCACAAGAGGAGCGCCAACGGTGAGGAGGAGGAGGAGGAGGAGGAGGAGGAGGAGGAGGAGGAGGAGGAGGAGGAGGAGGTGCAATGTGAAAAACACACATACACACTCACCTATACCCAGCTCATACTTTGATGTTGAGAGAATGGTGAAAAGTACGAACAAAAAGACTTGCGAGGTGCTGCATCACGTAGCCATGACAACACACACACACACACACACACACACACACACACACACACACACACACACTGGTTTCCATGACTTTAGAGGACATTACATTGACTTACATTCATTTCCTGGAGACTTACTCTAATCTTAAACATAGGTACTACTGGCCTTATCCTAATCCTAACCCTAGCCCTAATCGTAACCCTTAAAGGATCACAAAAGGTATAAAACATCAAATAAATCATCGTAAAACAGTAAAATAATCACATAATAAAATAATAACATGTTAAAAATCTAGATTGAAGTGTCATGGGTTGACTGTTCTTATTCTGAAGTGAAGGCCAAATTCCATGGATTAAATCGCAGCGACAGAAAAGACGCGATCGCCACAAGTTTTTAGTCGGGATTAAAAAAAAAAACTGTTATAAACAACAGCAAAAAGTCTATTTGCAATAGATGTGGAGGTCCCCACAACATAAGGAATACCAGGCACACACACACACACACACACACACCGTCAGCGTGAATCAAAAGCGACGTCGCCGTCTCAGGTGTTTTGTAAATCTCAGTTCTTCGAGGGTGTTTTCCACTCAACTTACTCCGTCCCAGAGGGCAGAGAAAGCTGAGAAAAACGCTGTCAGACGAAAGACAAGAGCTGACACTTTTTCTTCTTCTTCTTCACGTTACGTCTTGTTAGTTTCTTTGGAAAAAAGGATCACAGAGAAACGTGTCCCTGAAGAAACACACAAGCAACGGCGACACTGTAAGGTTTTATTTAAATATGTGACACTCAGGGTCCGTATCCTGTAGAGAGCGATAAAAACTCTTATCCGTCTCACCTGCTGTACGACACCAAAATCAAAACAATCACTACTTTATTATCATGATTGGATATAGTTACAGGTGTAAAATCAATAACAATATGAAAATCAAAAGTCAATGTCTTTGGACCGGAAGTAGACATTGGCTGTTCGTCTGTGGTTCATTTTTGTTTGCTCAATTCATCAAGTGCTGTTTGACAATATTCTAATTGGCTAAGAGCGCTAACCACTACGACTTTCTTTATAATAACCAAAAAATGTACCTTAAGTTGTGAAAAATGTACATCGAGGCGCCACCTTTTCAAACTTACCGACCATGATTTCTCTTGCTAACACGCTGTAAATGCTAATGCTACATGCACGTAAGACACAGACTACACTGTGCTATTTTAAAGGTTTAAGGTTGAATTCAAGATGAAAAGTTTATGTGGTTATATATATTAAAGTTTAGGTTTATGGGATTAGCAGTTCTTTCAATGCAAACAAATGATAGCTAGTGCTGGGCACGTTAACGGACGACACGTTTCCATGACGGTTGACCGGAAAAAGATGCGTGTGACGTTTACGCGACTCCTGATTGTTAAAATGAGTCTATAAAGTACTACAGTTCCAGGCCCCCGTTTACCAGTTAGCTCCGTTAGCTGCGTTAGCTCCTTTAGCGCCGTTAGCCCGCCTACATTCGAACTGGAGCGGTCTGTTTATTAAAGGGAAAGAGCAGCGCTACAAATAACTAGCATATACCTGTGTTTTTAAAGTTTAGCGTTACTTTAGAGACTAATTTTTAAGGCACGCTAAAGGAGCTAATGCAGCTAACGGAGCTAACTGGTAAACAGTGCCTGGACTTTGGTGCTGCAGCACTAAAAACTGTTACTTTAGAGACTCGTTTTAACAATCGGGAGTCACGTAAACATGACGTCACGCGGGTCAGTCGTCATGGAAACGGCACATGCGTTAATGCTGTTAACAGTAGCGCCTGTAACGCATCTTTGACTTGTTACGAATCAAGCGCTGTATCGTCTGGCCGCTGCGCCCAGGCTTAAAACAAAACAAAACAAACAAACAAATAAATTGAATTCCATGATGGGATGGAATTTAATGTCCAGAACCAGAGCTGATGAGCTAAAAATGGATGGCGGCGCTCGCTGTTCACACACTCCCCGCTCGATCAGCGCAGACATAAATCAGCAAACAGTCACGGCACTTGTCAGCAGGCAGATCGAGTCGACTGAGTCACTGAGTGTTTATCTGCACTCGTCATAAACAGAGTCTGCAAATTGGAAAGTGATTTTACTCCAGTAAATGCAGGAGCCAGCGAACGCAATCAGATATATACGAGAGGAGCAGTGTTTGGAAACATTTACGCATCTGTCTCTTATCGTAATAGAAATAGCAGACAGTGTTTCTGCCTGTTTTTTACCCTCTCCCCCCCCACATACATCTCGTGCACTGTGGTGATTTCCAATCTGGTTCACAGCCTCTTGCTGCTGTCGCCGCCGCCGGGTCTGACCTTAACTGTCGCAGCGTGAAAAAGCTTTGGGACGATGAGTTAATGGCAGACTGTCGTAGTCCTACAATGAAGTAGGAGTCTGCCCGTGTGTGTGTGTGTGTGTGTGTGATGCCAGCGAGGCAGTGAGTCACGGTGGAGTCACGGTGCAGCACAAGCACTGTCCGTCTGCATTCATACACACACGTGTGCATCAACACACACGACTGTAGTGTGTTGAGTTTCTCTGCTTTCTACAAAAATAAATAAAAAATAAATAAAAAATCACACAACCTCTGACCTTAAATTTTCATGAGTTGTCACGGCAACTGGAAGAGCTGAGTGCAATATTTAGGAGCGCATGGCAGCGAGGCAGTGTCACACTGAGACACACTGATGTCACGTATGTGTAGGTGTATGATTTAACCAGCACCGAGTGTGTGTATATATATATACTGTTAATATGTATATAAACATACTTATTTTATACAGTTCAGTTATAAATAGTTACTTCTTTATTTTTTATTTAACATTTTGGTCAAATTAGTTATATTAGAAATATATTCATAGTGTGCATATATATATATATATATATATATATACGTATGTATAAAAGAGGTGTCTTCATACTATACTTATTGTGTATACTGTGCGTATGACACAGTATGTGTGAGTATAATGTATTCACGTATATACACAGATTTGTATACACTTATGCAGTATGTACTGTATAAGTGTGTAAGTATATAGTGTACTGTATACAGTACATTGCATGTTTATGTGTACATGCATATACAGTAATATAGTGCATACTACATTTTCATGAAGTTATTTGTATTAATGTGTATATAGTTATATATATGTGCATATACTGCATATGTGTATACGTACATATAGATTTAAAAATACATGAATATGTGTATGCAACTGTACTTTATATGCATTATTGTATGAATATTTGTGTCTTTACAAACTTTTTTTCCAACAGTATTCAATATTGTCCTAATCTTTGAGATTATGCTGACTGATACAGTTTTCCCATGTGGATTATTGTTGTGCAGGAACAGTTTTGTGACCGTGTGTTGTGTGTCTCCTTCAGACCCGTATGAAGACCACTCTGGCTCCCTGCGTCTCATCACCATCAAACCCATGACGGCACAGCCGACCTACTCCTACCCGTCCTCCTCCTCACACAGCCAGGACTCTGTGGTCGTCAACGGGGAGGTGAGTCGGCACAGTGATGTGTGTGTGTGTATACTATGTATTTGTGTATGTGTAAACACACTTTCAAGGCTTTGTGTCGCACGCATCTGTGAGTTAAGGCATCCGTGTAGATAAAATAATCCCTTTTAACAGAAGAAGCCATCTGCCTAGACAGGTTGGGCTGAAAGGAAAAAATGGGGGACAGCGGAGAGGTGGGGGACAGAAAGGACAAGAGGTAGGTGAGGTAGAGACAGAGGAAAGAGACCAGGATTCCCGTATACATACATATACATGTACTGTTTACCGACCTTGCCTCCTCTGTTCTGTCCCCCGTATTTTCTTTCACCCCAACCTGTCGAGGCAGATGCTGCATATTTTTAAATCTTGTTCTGTCAGAGATCTTCCTGCTAAAAGATCTCCACTGAAGGAGAAAAACTATCTACAGTATCTTCGTATCCCTCAGCGCTATACAATTAAAATTGAGTTGAATTGATGCTAAATTTAAGCTAACTGCATCCAGAAGAAGCTACGCAAGTGTTTGCTTTTCCGTGCGAATGCACTTGCTAGCTCACGCTACTTGCAGGGGAAACATGAGTAAACAAACTGGCGACGTATGGGCTAATGCTAAGTAGGGGTGGGCGGATCCATCCAAATATCAACAGTATTATGGGTTGTGTTGAGTGAAAGCTTGAGAAGGGGGGGAGCATCGTGTCTATATCTGTAAATTCCACAGTGCGATGTGTGTGTACTGCTGAAAAACATTGATTTTTCTCACCTTGTAATTTTGTACAAATTTAATTAATTAAGGAAATCTCTCCTGGGGTTTAACACGCAATCATAATTAACACTAGACACTAAAATTGACATAATCATTGTCATAGTTGTCGTGAAAATGTCAACACATTTGTCATTATCGATGATTAACTGTGCCCATAAATCACAACAAACTAATGTCACATTCATAAGTACAAAGTCTTTGTATCTCTGTAAGTAACAAGCATCAATATTGGTATCTCGTATTGGTGACACTGGCCATGAGTTAACTTGGCAACTAATCAATGCCAAATTAATCTGGATTGCACGCCACTAATGCTAAGCTACATTCATTTAGAGGAAGGAGAATTAGAAGTTTGAGAATATAACAGTCAGTAAAAGTTCCTTCCATATCGTCCAAAAATTCTCAAAAACGTCATAGTATAGCATGTCGTCCAAAAATTGTCAAAAGGGTCATAGTATAGTATTTCATCCAAAAACGGTCAAAAACATCATAGTAAAATATGTCGTCCAAAAATGGTTAAAATTGGTCAAAAACTTCATAGTATTGTATGTCGTTCAAAAACGGTCAAAAACATCATAGTAAAGAATGTCGTCCAAAAATGGTTAAAATTGGTCAAAAACGTCATACTATAGTATGTCGTCCAAAAATTGTCAAAAACGTCATAGTAATGAATGTCGTCCAAAAATTGTCAAAAGGGTCATAGTATAGTATGTCGTCCAAAAATGGTCAAAAACGTCATAGTATAGTATGTCGTCCAAAAATGGTCAAAAACATCATAGTAATGTATGTCGTCCAAAAATTGTCAAAAGGGTCATAGTATAGTATTTCATCCAAAAATGGTCAAAAACATCATAGTAATGTATGTCGTCCAAAAATGGTTACAATTGGTCAAAAACGTCATATTATAGTATGTCGTCCAAAAATGATCTAGTATACTTTCCTTCGCCTGGTCTCGGTTGACTTGAAAATGATACGATACAAAACCAATGTGTGCAGGCAAACCACGTTGGGTTGAAGCAGAAGTCGGACATCGAGCACTACAGGAACAAACTGCGGCAGAAGGCGCGGAAGAAGGGCTACGGCGAGTTCTCGCTGTCTGAGAGCGGCAGCCACGGCTACAGTCACCGCGATGCCAGGCTCGGTCGCCACGACGGCGGGCTCAAAGAGCCAATGACCGCAGAGGAGAAGAGGGCCTCCTTCGCTGGATGTCACAAGAGGTATAAGACAAGGTTTTAAAGGTCTCCAGATCATTTCATAATTAAGGAGCACATTGTGAAATGAAGTGCTTTTCCTCACGGCTATTGTTTCTCCACAATTAACCTCCATTTTATGATTGGTTTTTTGTTGAATCAATAGTAATAGAGTGCCTTTTCTGACATATTATAGATCCATTATTGACGTGTAGCTGTAGAGCATACAGTTGCTAAGCAACACAGAAGGATATTAATATTTATTTTACAGTACACACACAGTTAAGTGTCTCTGTTTTACTTCCCATTTTCACTTTACACAAAGTTATTGAATTATTTTAGCTGTTTGGGCAAAGAAAAACACATATTTGCCTACAATTAGGGTTTATGTGTTAGCTGAGTTACATAAAGGAAAACAATACTACACTTTTCTTTCTTTTTCAAACATTCTCCACACCTGCCTAAACATTATAGTATATAATAAAAGTATATATGAATATATGGATTAGTGTAGTAGAGCCTGGACTGTGTTTTATTACATTGTGGCAAGTTTTCCATGTTGCGCTCAAGTGCTAGCTAGCTAGCTAGCTTAAAAAAACGTCTGAAAAACAGCTCTGAGCCCTTTTGTTAAATGTAAAAGCTAATTAAATCTACACCAGATTAATTCTACAGTATCTGACCTACATTTTCTGACTATAAACTAAAGTTTTTTAACCTGTTTACCTTCTCACGCCAAATTCCATAGAGAAACTCAACAATTTTCATTCCTTTTTTAAATTTTAAATGTGCTGTTTTGTGACTTCTGGGTTTGAAATTCCTTTGTCTGGAATTACCCGAGTGACTTAAACCTAGCAAAGGAGGCAGCAGCTCCTGTCTTCATGAGCTAAAAACTTTGATTTTCTCAATGGACTTTGGTACAAGAGAGTGAGCGGTTTTAGTTAAAGCTGTCTTAATGGTGAAAATAAGCAGAAAACATTATTTTCTTAAGATATATCATGCACTGTCAATGCTGACCAGGTGTCACCACAACCACTTCAAAAACCTTTTTGCACAGATAAAGTGACTAAAGTGTGTTTTTCCGTCCTGAGCTGTCATTTTTCTTTCCTCGGTCCACCAGGTTCTCTCACCCTCGAGAGCCGACCTACTGGAGCAGACAGTCTCTGAGCAGCCCGAGTCCAGTGGAGACGGAGATGGACCTGCTGGTGCTGAGAGAAAGATCCCGAAGAGGCATCCGCAACAATGGCTACGACGTGAGTGGACTAAAGAATGTACGTTTACTGTTTCAAAACACTCGGGGCGACAGAAAACAATGTGTTTCGGGGTGACTTTAAACCTCGATGGCGTGTGTGTGTGTGTGTGTGTGTAAGTTTATTTACATTTCCAGTGTCCGTGTTAAAGCTGCAGGGGGCAGCATCACCAGATTGATTATTGAATCTCATGTCTAGTTCGTTGAATAGGACGAGCACTTTAAATGCCACAGATGACACAAGACAAATCTCTATCTCTGAGAGGCTCCACCCACTTTTGACTCACATTTTAATGCATTTAATGACTGACTCAATATCCAATATTAAATCGACTCACATAGTTTTGTTGTATTAACAAAGAAAGACACAAAAAGTAAATTTTCTATGAAATAGACGGAACACTTTTAGTAGGAAGTGCTCTCTCTCGCTCTCTGAGCTGTCCTGTAATTAGTCACAGTCTCCCATCATGGGCTTGATTTGCCCAAGGCTGTAAACTGAGGCAAGAGAAGGAGCAGAACTCTACTTCCTTTTCAGGTGTCTCGATTTAATCATGCTGAAATCTATCTATCTATCTATCTATCTATCTATCTATCTATCTATCTATCTATCTATCTATCTATCTATCTATCTATCTATCTATCTATCTATCTATCTATCTATCTATCTATCTATCTATCTATCTATCTATCTATCTATCTATCTATCTATCTATCTATCTATCTATCTATCTATCTATCTAATAGCTAAAAGCTAGCGCTATAGTAGCTAAAAGCTAGCTGAAAGACTACATATCTATCTATCTATCAGCCAACGATAGCGCTAACATAGCTAAAAGCTAGCTGAAAGACTATCTATCTATCTATCTATCTATCTATCTATCTATCTATCTATCTATCTATCTATCTATCTATCTATCTATCTATCTATCTATCTATCTATCTATCTATCTATCTATCTATCTATCTATCTATCTATCTAATAGCTAAAAGCTAGCGCTAAAGTAGCTAGAAGCTAGCTCTAGTAATCTGTATCAGATCCGGATTTTGCAGCAAAACACTCACAAGTAATTTTTCAAATGTATGTGTGAATCATGTTGATTTAGCCACAACACCTCTTCGACCCTTTTTTGTTTGTTTATCTTTATTTGTGTTATATGCCGGGTTTATTATAGGTCATTCTTGCTTTTTTGTTGTTGTTGTTGTCTAAAATCTAATTGAAAAAAAAATGTGCAGTGCCTTAGCCAAGAGTTTCAAGTCAACATGATAAAAAAAGATTTCCCACAGGAAATGAATGGCGAGTGCAGATCAATGGGAAATGCAATTCCTTACCGTGGCAGTCCATCTGCGCACACACACACACACACACACACACCTTTATGTGCAATAAACAGCCAGCACATCCAAATACTCTCCTGAGATTGATGTTTTTGTAATAACATTATTGATCATGAATGTCAACGTGAATCTCTTACAGGTTTTAAGCAGCACGGTGTCCGATTGCTGAGAATGTGAAGGATTTTATATAAAAATAAACAGTGGGAAAGTCTCTGTAGATAAGTCAGTGTGATTCACCTCATGAAGCTCAGGTCCGACCTTTGATAAAAGTGAGTCACGCGGAGAAATTATCCGACACCGAACAAATCCGTCGTCTTCTTCTCTAACAGGTCACATGATGGTCACGGCCATCGAGTAAAGCTCTGCGTCTTAAAATAATCTGCTTTAAGTGTGTGAAGCTGCGAGGTAATTTTTCTAATCAGCCCAACGATGATGAGACTTAACTTAGCTTGACAGAGACAAACAGAGAAGGTGAAACCTGATTCACACAGAGAGAGAGAGAGAGAGAGAGAGAGAGAGAGAGAGAGAGAGAGAGAGAGAGAGGGTGAAGTCTCTGCTGCTGCTGCTGCAGTAACAGCAGCTCGAAGTGAAACCTGGCTGAATGTCAATGACTCTGAATACGATTACCGACTCTTCATGGATACAGATGGGAGGCTCGATAGCGGTTAATGGCTTCGGATGCACCAAACAGTTGGGAGAACAGAGTGTGATTGTGTATGCATGAGTGTGTGTGTGTGTTAAATACATGAATACATAAATACATTATTTGAAACCTGCTATATTCTCTGTACACTGCAAAAAAAAAAACAGCCCTAAGAGAAATAGGCCAAATGTTCTTAAATTGATTTAAATGTAAACAAATCTGCCAACAGGGCTAGGCACATGTTTACTTGGCTAGAATTCTTAAAAACTAACTGGTAAATCTGTAGCCACTTCCTGACTGTAAATCTTCCTTAAAATGAGGAAAAATTAGCAAAAAAAAAACCTAGAATTGGCTAGGACTGCTTAACTATTTACCAGGTTCCTTGAATGCATCTTTTGGCTGCTCCTCTATTTGCCCCTACTTGTTATGGTTAAGATTCAGGATAAAGCTTTAATTCGGGCTCTCTAAATACAGAGGAGTGTGACTGCAGCTCTTCTTTTTATCTGTCTTTCACAAGAAAACTGCAGTTCATTCAAAATGCAGCAGGCAGGATTTGAAGCAAACACAAAGAAATCAGATCAGGTCACGCTTCTCTCTCTGCCTGCATCACTGCACTGCTTACCTGTCTCTTTTATAATAGATTTTTTATTTTTTTTTACTTGTATATGAGATTGTTGTAAATAATTGATCCGGCTCTTACCTAAGTGTCTCTTTTTATATCCCAGCAAAAACATCTCCAATCCTTCACTGCCTTTTTCTCGTTTTTGTGACCTCAAGTTCCCCTCAGATATCATTTGTCTTAAACGTGGCCTTTACTTAGGTTTAACACAAGTTTTTAATTTCCATTTGATTGCTTATTTGATTTTATTTGACTGTCGAGTTGCATCTTTGCATGAAATCTGCTGTATAAATGAAGTTTATTATTAATATTATTGTACATCCAGGACCTTTTCTGGTACAAAATTAGAACAAAAAGTGGTTTAAATGAGGCAGTTATTTAAGTTTAGGGCTAAGATGAATGGAGGTCAATGCGGTGTCCTTTGAAAAATGTGTGTGTGTGTGTGTGTGTGTAGTAGGGTCGGGTAATTTACTGATATCATTTGTCAACTTTTATTGGAATCCTGTTGTGAGGATAAGATCAGGTTTAAAGTACTTTAATTAAATGGAGATGACAAATTGATCTAAAGCAGAAAAATACAATCACGATGATAACGACGGAGCAAAGTGAATGCACTGTGTTTTTGTAACATTCTATCGTTTTCTCCAGCAAATGTCTAAATGTATTATATTAATATAATATATATTATTATACATCACAAGGGAATGTATTTCCATGTAAAAGCAGCAAACACCAAAATCTATCTATCTATCTATCTATCTATCTATCTATCTATCTATCTATCTATCTATCTATCTATCTATCTATCTATCTATCTATCTATCTATCTATCTATCTATCTATCTATCTATCTATCTATCTACTAGCCAAGAATAGCGCTAACATAGCTAAAAGCTAGCTGAAAGACTACATTTCTATCTATCTATCTATCTATCTATCTATCTATCTATCTATCTATCTATCTATCTATCTATCTATCTATCTATCTATCTATCTATCTATCTATCTATCTATCTATCTATCTACTAGCCAAGAATAGCGCTAAAAGCTAGCTGAAAGACTATCTATCTATCTATCTATCTATCTATCTATCTATCTATCTATCTATCTATCTATCTATCTATCTATCTATCTATCTATCTATCTATCTATCTATCTATCTATCTATCTATCTATCTATCTATCTATCTATCTATCTGTATTAAATGTATTCTGATGGTGGAGTGTCTGATCCTTCACACACATACCAGATTTACACATTTACCTTTTGACAGAGACATGGTATTGTGTTTTTGTTTGACCGTTTTGTTTCTCATAGAGATGTGGACGTCGTCAAAATGTGCTGACCATAATCTGTGACGTCAACAGTGGGTTGATTTAGAATCTAAAACATAACCCCCCCCCCTAAAAAATATAGATTGATCCGTCGAAAACTGTCGACAGCTGAGAAACAAAAAGAGAAGTCATGGTAAAACTGTGTTATACATAATAAAAACACCAGTTTGAGCCAGCTTATGCTGTAAACCCATGTGGAGAATGATTCAGACTTCTTTTTTTTTAAACTGTGAAAACTTTGAAAACTGAATACATTGACTGATTGTGTGTGTGTGTGTGTGTGTGTGTGTGTGTGTGTGTGTGTGTGTGTGCGTGCATGCTCGCCCCACAGGGAGAACCGGAACCATTCGAGGAGACTAATGTGGACCGTCTGATGAGCTCCCTGGGCTACGGAGGTGGATCCACCGGCACCGGCAGCCTCGGGGTGAAAGCTCAACGCGGCTCCGACTCCTCCACACTCAGCTCGCAGCCGTCCATTGACGAGGTCCGCACGCAGATGCACATGTTGCTAGGCAACGCCTTCAGCCTGGCTCCTCCGGACCACGACCCGCCTTCCCCTCCAACCAAGTAAGTGGATTCATGCTTTTTTTTTTTCTTTTTTTTCTCCACGCTCTCGTTTCTCAGGGCAACATCTGCGTGATTTACAGGATTCTGCGTGGGAAAGAGAAAGAGTTTGAACTCGTTCTTCCCACTCGCTCTTCTCGGTACATTCTGCTTTTTCCTCCAAACTTTGTTATGAGTAACTTTTAGGCACAAACAAACTTCACCTTGTGTGTGTGTGTGTGTGTGTGTCCTCTGCAGCCACCACCATCACCACCACCACGCCCACAGCGCGTACAACCCCTCCCACACCAGCCACTTCAGCGACGGAGTGACCAGCGCCCCGGGCACCATGAACCATCCGTGTGGGGGGAGGCAGAGGAGCGCGGCCTACGAGGACATGCACCAGTGCAGCCTGCCCAAACCGGTAAGCACGAGCTGGAGGGTAATAAAAGCGGAGAAGAACAACCTTTTATTCATCTGGGGTCACATTTTTTTCTAAATGAATACAATCAAAACCTGTTTTGTTTTTTTTAACTTTGCAGGGTTTCCGTTTCACTCAGCTTCCCGATATGGGCATCGGTTCTCCTCCGCCGCTGATCCCGTCTCGACCTGGTCCTCCACCTGGGACCTCAATACGACGGTAACACACGCACGCACGCATGCACACACACACACACACACAAAGACAGAAAAATACAAATACAAATACAAGTACGTGAATGAGTGGGAGGAAAAAACTCCCATCACTATCAGTGTATACACTTTTACGTATACACACAACGTATACACAGAGTATTAGGGTCGCATGTTAAAAATAAAAATAAACTATCATGAACTCTGAGATGAAAGTCAGAATTATGAGATTAAAGTCAGAATTATGAGATTTAAATCAGAATTATGAAATGAAAGTCAGAATTATGAGATTAAAGTCAGAATTATGAGATTAAAGTCAGAATTATGAGATTAAGTCAGAATTGTGAGAAGTATGAGATTAAAGTCAGAATTATGAGAATTATGAGATTAAAGTCAGAATTATGAGATTTAAATCAGAATTATGAAATGAAAGTCAGAATTATGAGATGAAAGTCAGACTTAGATGTGTCAGAATTATGAGATTTAGAATTATGAGAATAAAGATAGAATTATGAGAAATACGAGATTAAAGTCAGAATTATGGGAAATACGAGATTAAAGTCAGAATTATGAGATTAAGTCAGATTTATGAGATTAAAGTCAGAATTTTGATATTAAATCAGAATGAAAGTCAGAATGATGAGATTAAAAAAAAATTCTGAGAATTCTGAGATTTATGTGAGAATTATGAGAATAAAGTCAGAATTAAATTCAAGGTCACTGTGCAAAGTATAAAGACAGGACACAATGTCAAATAAAATAGAAGAAACAACATAAAAAGTGTTAAATAAGATCGTATAAATAGTCTCTCGCTGGTTGTTCCATGCGAGAGGCCGAGCGGCTGAAGGCTCTGGACCACAGTGGTCAAATGTGGTGGGTGGAAGGTTAGAGAACAGGTGTAGGTGATGACGGAGCAGTTTAACAGTGGAGATGCTGGAGATCAGGTGCAGTGGTAGGAGTTTTGGACCAGTTGTCTCCATGAGGAATATACTGGTGCTGACAAGGTCAAATACACAGGTTTGTGTAGCTATCAGTGCGTTTATACAACAACATATACAGCATATAGTGATAAATCTCTACGTTTACATAAAGGAAACAACAGGAAGTCTTTCCTCACAATAAGGAGGTGAACTCTGAAGTGTATTTTACTCCTGTGAGAGGAAACCGTGTCCATAATTACTGTGAGGCATCAAATCTAAATAAATACGGTGTAATGAAAAGCCTTTCTCCCTTTGGCCAACGCGTCGGCCAATCACAGCGCACCTCTGAGGCTAATCACGTTTCTGTACGAGGATAAATAAATGATTACATTCAGGGAGGAAAAGAAACCATCGGAATATCAATAATCCGTGTCATTCAAACCTCCTTACACACACACACACACACACACACACACACACACACACACACACACACACACATATATGATATTCTGCATCTTTTGAACCCAGCGTCTTCATTTGAATGCTGCTGCCGTGTTCACCCTGTTGCTGGGCGCCTCAGCACTGCAGAGACTCATTTGCTCACCCGTCCCTTTTTTGGGGTTTGCGCGGAGGAGCGTGTTCGCCATCTAGTGGACAAAACTGTGCACAACAACAGCACCCTGGACTTGATGTGGTCCAGCTCACAGACAAAAATGTTCATAATCAAAAACCAGACTAATTTTTACATATTGTGAATTTAATTTGGACATAATTAGGAGCGCATGTCCATGACAAAGACACTTAGTCTTTAATTAACCCTAATTATGATTTAATTCTGCTTCAAATGATTTAAACGCAGACTTCTACACACGTTTTATTAGTCCAACGTTTGCCCGGTCACGCGTCAGCCGCTCAATGATAATTCGTCTTTACTTCACTATGCCACGCTATGACATCATCATCATTATCGTCATCATCGTCTGTGCTGCAGTGACTTCACTATGGTGTAACGTGTGCACATGAGCGCGTCAGCGGCCATGTGGAGACGCGATGTGGTCGGCACGAGGCAAAACGTGGTGCCGGATTAATCGGGTTGAGCTATTCAGTTGTTTGACGTCGCATGAGTCGTTTCCCTGCATATATATTAGGGATGTGAATCTTTGGGTAGCTCACGATTCGATTCAAAATGGACACACGAATGCATAGTGTGTAAAGGCAAATGATGGCATCAAAACAATACAGTTTGTATAAGATAATGTGACCACACAAAGCCAAACTTAAAGGTGAAGTAGTTTATAGTGCCATCTAGAGGAGAGGCTGAAATTTACAACAAAGAACTGCTCCTCTGCTCACCCCCTCCGTTCCCTGAGCGCTACGGTGTCCTCAGCCGGTCAAATGTCGTCCTCGTCGTCTTTCTCCGTGTCAGCAGATGAGGTTCGTGAGGCGAGGGAGAGGGCGAGCTACCGCGGCCGTAGCAGACGAAGCGGAGAGAGTGGAGGCGGGACTTCCGCTACAAGTAAAGCGACGCTTGATTTGTTCTCTCGCGTTTGTCCTTACAGGCTCCCGTAGAAACATGGCGTCTCGCTGCTAACAGTGGCAATGCAACCGAGGCCCGCGATCATGTTGTTTTACATGACTTTTTGAAACACTACGAAAATGAAACAAAAACTATTATACAGCGACTAGACAATGCAGGAGCACATAATATAAAAACGTGGATTTTGGGTCAGATAAACCCATAAATACTACACAGTGTCCCTTTAAGACAAATGTTAACATTTATTCATTCAAAACAAAATAAAAACTTACTTACTGTACAAAAAAAAAACTTTTTCTGCCTTTTTCTCCCAGAAGTTACAAAACATAAACTGTACACAAATAACGCAAACTAAAAATAGAAAATAATCAAAATAGAAACTTGCAATACTGCAAAAAACTGGAAATACTGTAGCTCCATGCAAGGTTATCAGTGTTTGATGTTAGCAGATACATTAGCCAGGCACTGTGGTATTGCTGTTTGAAGTTAACAAATGCAGTAGGTAGATGCCATTGCATTGCTATTTAGCAACTAGCCTGATACAAGAGCATCAGTGTTTCAGATTAACAGCTACAGTAGCTAGACTTCTTTGCTGTTAGCAGCTACGGTGGTTAGGCGCCATGTCATTGCTATTGGATGTTAGCAACTAGTCTGACACAGCAGCATCAGTGTTTGATGTTAGCAGCCAATGTAGCTGGATGCCATGACATAGCTCTTTGACGTTAACTGCTACTTTAGCGATGCACCGTGTCATTAGTAGCTAGTGTAGCAAGACGCCTTGACATTAGTGTTTGACATTAGCGGCTACTGTAGCCAGACACTGTGGCATTAGCAGCTGTAAGGCTGTGTAGTATAAGTGTTTGTCATTAGCGGCTACTGGGCTACTGTAGCCACACACCATGGCATCTGTGTTTGATGTTAGCCATCTACTGCGGCATTGAAGCTTGACATTAGCACTTGACACTGTAGCTAGTGGTGAAACTGGTGTTTTTTATCAAAATAGAAACTTTAAAATTTTGAAATGTTTGTGTAATAAGCTCACCAAATATAATCGTGATAAAATGAATTAAATATTGTGATATCATTTTAAGCTAATATCGCGCAAATGTCTCCAAAAATGATTAACTTTTAATGATTTGGAGCAAAGAAACAAAGAATATATTCACATTTGAGAAGCTCAAACAATTATTTTAGATATTTTTTCTTGAATAATTCCATTTGTGGTCACATTTTTTTTCCGCTAAAATTGTCTTTAAAATGTCCTGTTTGTGTCCACAAATGACTCTGAATGAATGCGATGCACTAATTGTTCACATTGACTCACCGACAGTTCCACTCCTGACGTTAGCCTGAAGCCTCGCGTGTCGGAAGCCTCGGAACTCCAGGCCCAGCAGCACAACGGCGCCCCCTACTTGCCAATGTCCAGGACGCCCTTCCCTGCAGTTACCGTTGACCAGTCCGTCACCACCTACTCAGGTAAGACGCACTGTTGCCTGATTTCCTTCTTAAAGCTGTAGAATGTAACTTTCAAACAAATTCAAGCCACAGATTGACATCATTTTATGTAAAATGTTGTTGTTTTGTCGTTTTCGTTCCTCACAGGAAACCCAATCACAGCGGTCTACGCGATATCAGCAAACCGCCCGGGCTACTCGGACTACTTTGTCATGTCGCCGCCGTCCTCGTACCGCAGTCCGTCCTGGATGTCGTACCCGCCTGAGCCCGAAGACCTGCCGAGGCAGTGGAACGATGTGCCGGTGAGACACAAACACACACACATGTGAACACACACCAGCCTCCTAACTCGGAAACACGGAAACATGATGACAATCTGCTTCCTCTCGTCTCTCCCAGCAGAACTCACGTCACCTGGAAACCATCTGCTGAAGTCGTCCAAACCTGTGACCTGAGTTTTGGTGAGTCGCTTCATCTCAGCTCTTGTTTTGAGGACATTTTTGTATTTTCTTTGATGAAATTATAGTTATAAGAACATAATAATAACATCAGCCAATCAGCCATACGTACGATTAGTGCTGTGCGATAGTTTAACGCACGTTAACGTGCACAAACGCACGACACGTTTCCACGACGTCTGACCGGAAAAAGACGCGCATGTTTACGTGCCGCGACACCAGAGTCCAGGCACCGTTTACCAGTTAGCTCCGTTAGCTGCATTAGCTCCTTTTAGCGCCGTTATCGCGCCTACAGCCAAACTGGAGCGGTTTGTTTATGAAACGCAAACAGCAGCGCTTACAAATAACCAGCGTACCTGTGTACTGCATATGTGTGCCTGTGTTTTTAAAGTTTAGCGTTACTTTAGAGACTCATTTTAACAATCGGGAGTCACCTTTTTCCGGTCAGTCGTCATGGAAACGCGTTGTGCGTTGACGCCGTTTAAACGCCATTGACGCGTTAACGTTTGACAGCACTACATACAAAAACATAACAATCATCTAATAAGCCGTTTCTAGGATCACAATCATCATCATAAAACCCCCACAGAATCATAAAAAACCCCATCTAGAAACCAAGCCTTTAAAGAGAGCAGCAAACATAAAAGCCTTTTCCCCCAATTCAGTTCTGACCCTTGAGACAAACAGTGAGGGAAACTCCTGGGAATGAAGCCGATCCAGATCCAGAGCTCCTCTGATTGATGAAAGTCAGCACTTACGAGGGGAGAAGACCCAGAATCGCTTTGTAAATGAATATCCGCCAATTTATGACATTACAACGACAATTGAGACAGAAAACTGTGACAAGGTTGTATCTGTATGAGTTTCTTGAGTAGTGGATGTAGCAGAGATGGGATTGAGATCTGATCAACAGTGGTTACAGGAGGACACTCGGTCTTCTCAGATCTTCTGCTCTGGATACGCCTGCTCTCCACACCACACCAGGGTTTATTAAGAGTCCAACAAAAATGGAACTCAGCCGGCTCCGTCTTAGTCTGGAAACTCTAGGGTCTGGACAGGCACAAACAAAGACCTTCTGGACAAGATAACGTATCGTCCACCACTTGAATAATGGCCGACTGTTCTCAGGAAGAAGTCTTGGAAAGATCTCCACTAGATAAGAACAGTGGACTGATAGAGGGTGAGAGTGAAGAAGGAGTCTGGAGACAGGGTGAAGGGGTGAAGGTAAGTGCTCGGACAGAAGATGCTCTTGGAAGAGCTTGGTCTTCAAGAAAACAGTCTGGATTGTCTTGTTTCGGGGTGTTGGCAGTCGTTTGATTAGGTCTGTCTCATGTGTTGACTCTTGTCCCCCTGCAGGTGTCTTCTCTCTGGACAGATAGAGGACCTTCTTCTCACAGAAGACTCTCTCTGTCTGTATCTCCATCCCCTCCTTTGAACTTGGACGTTCGTCCGTCCGTCCTGTCTGATTCTTTCATCACCAGTGGACACCCCCCTCCCTCCTCCTTCTACCACAGCTGATCTTCTCTCCACTGGCCTTGGCCTTCATCTGTATCTTCTCCCCCAGCCTCCTGAGCCCCGCCCACCAATCCCATCTTCACCAACCCCTTTCAAAGCTCCTCCTGGCCCCCCGAGTCACTGTTTCTATGTAGACTTCCTGGTCTTTGGTGGCCACCACTGAACAGCCAGAGGCCCCCTCACTCACACTGAACTGAGCTGAGCTAAGCTAAGCTAAGCTAAGCTAAGCTGTGCTGTGCCTAACTGACCTTGACAGCTCACGCGCTGTGGACAAAAACAGTGAGCACAGCACAGCGTGACAGGTTCTCCGCCTCGGTGTTTTCATCGTACAGTAACTGCCATCTGCCCAGCACACGGTGGCACCCGCAGCAACGCTCCTCTGAGCCAGACAGAACTGGACCGGACTAGACCGGACCGGACTGGACTGGACTGGACCAGGCCGCGCCATCAAAAGACTAGCTCCGCTGTAAACGCCAGGAGCCGCTGGACTGACTAAAAAACTGTGCTTTTTATTTGATGAATCCAAATTCCTATGTAAACCTTCTACAGCCGGTTAATATGTGTGTTTTAAACTTTAAAAGTGACACAAAAAGAATCCAAGGTTTAAAAGAAAAAAGACAAAAAAAACAAAGACAGTCCTCTCGAGCCGTCTCAGTTTAATTTATTGAATTTTTCTGTGTGCTTTTGTCTTTTATTTCCGTGCAATGGATTACTGTACAAAAAAAAAAAAAAAAGACGTAGTGAGTGTTTCTCACTTTACTTCAAGGCAAAAAAAAGAGAAAATCCATTCTGCTCTTTGAAGCAGACAAAATGGCGGCTTAGTTGTCTGTGGTTCTGATGGCATTTCTGTACTTTTCAAAAGTGTTAAACTACATTTGTTTTCTTGTTTATTTCCCTTTTCTCGGATTGGATGACGATCTCCGTAGACCACCTGACCAGTTTGTGTCCGCTGACATTTGACAGACCTGAGACAAGAACACGTTTGAATCCATCTGTGATTTGTGTTTGTTTGTTTGTTTGTTTGTTTATTTTTAAAACCTTTGCAGACGTGAGCACATCGGATACTCACATATTGAGTTGGATTAGACGTGATTTTCATTCGGTTTTTTTTTTCTGTTAGAATCCTGTAAACTGGGGATGCAGCGATAGTCGAGTGTCATCTGCAAACGTGTTGACGTTTGCTGATACTGACACAGATGTTTATCTGGCCCAATTAACTGGAAACGTTCTTGTTTTTGTATTAAAACAATGTAAAAAGGCTGTAGAACTATTATTAGTCAAGGTGAAGGGCTGAATGAAAGACAGAAAACATCTGTGTCAGTATCGGACAAACGTTTTATTCTACTTCAATATCGGTATCTGTATCGGCCCAGACTTTTACATTGGTGCATCATTAATGTGAACTTAGAAAAAACTATTCTTTTACTTGAAACCTGTCAACTGTATTTTATCGTGTAAGGAACTTTGGCTCTTTATCTTTTTTTTTTTGGTCTGGAGGCGACGACGGATGAACGCGCGGTCATTAGAAGAAGAGATGCGCCGGGGCTCCGCTGAGCTGCCATACTGTATGTAAACGGTTTAATGTATTCATGTATATAGCAGATGATTTAACAAAGAGGTTTATGCAAGAAGGGTGGGAGGGACATTGTTCTGATGCCATTTTTTTAAATGTACTTCTCAGTGTTCATGATGATGATCTGTGTTAGAAACTTTAAATTTTAGTTATTTTTTTGTCTTGGGCAAGATTTAGCACAATAATCAACTTGATATTCTGCTAGATTCACAAAAAGGTGTATTTTACTCCCCCCCCCCCCCCAGTAGAGGGCAGCCATCTTTGACTGTTAATGTAAAAGTATGACTCTAGATTTTTTTTTGTCTGGTTTCTGGTTGAAGTTGCTGTTGTAAGCGCAGACGTAGAACTGCAGGACGTTTGAGTGAGTTGTACGCTCTAAACTATTTTATTTCTACAATTACTTGATAGCAGCGAGCAGAAACTGTAGCCAGATGCCATTGTATTGCTATTTGGTGTTGGCAGCTAGCAGCTAGCAGCTAGGGTGTGGCATTAGCAGCTACTGTAGCTACATGCAAGGTTATCAGTGTTTGATGTCAGCAGATACATTAGCCAGGCGCTGTGGTACTGCTGTTGGAAGTTAACAAATGCAGTAGGTAGATGCCATTGCATTGCTATTTAGCAACTAGCCTGACACAACAGCATCAGTAGCTAGATTCCTTTTCTGTTAGCAGCTATGGTAGTTAGGTGCCAGGTCATTGCGATTTGATGTTAGCAACTAGCCTGACACAACAGCGTCTGTGTTTTAAGTTAGCAGCCACAGTAGCTAGATTTCTTTGCCGTTAGCAGCTACGGTAGTTAGGCGCCATGTCATTGCGATTTGATGTTAGCAAATAGCCTGACACAACAGCGTCAGTGTTTGAAGTTAGCAGCCACAGTAGCTAGATTTCTTTGCTGTTAGCAGCTACGGTAGTTAGGCGCCATGTCATTGCTATTGGATGTTAGCAACTAGCCTGACACAGCAGCGTTAGTGTTTGATGTTAGCAGCTACTGTAGCCAGGTGCTTTAGCATCTGTATTTGAGGTTAGCAGCCACTGTAGCTAGATGCCATGACATAGCTCTTTGACGTTAACTGCTACTTTAGCGATGCAGCTAGTGTAGCAAGACGCCTTGACAATAGTGTTTGACATTAGCAGCTACTGTAGCCAGACACTGTGGCATTAGCAGCTGTAAGGCGCCTTAGCATAAGTGTTTGTCATTAGCGGCTACTGGGCTCCTGTAGCCACACACCATGGCATCTGTGTTTGATGTTAGCCATCTACTGCGGCATTGGAGCTTGACATTAGCAGACACCGTAGCTAGCTGCCAGTAGCTGCTAAAGTCAATCACCGATGCCATGGCATCTGGCTACAGTCGCTGTTTAACGTTTTTTTATTGTTTGGTTTTAGCAAATCTTGTAAAAATCAAGTTTATTGTTGCGCTAGGTCTTGCCTAACATGAAATAAAACGAACCATATTTTTATCTTTACTAAAACATGTAGGACAAAGGATTGAGATGGAGATTTCACAGTGACAAGCAGATCTGTCTTTGTTTACAGTTTTTCTATGTAGTTAAAAAAAAAAAATCTAAACACCTAAATCTAACAGAAAACAAAGTAAATTA
Organism: Microchirus variegatus; assembly: GCF_963457635.1. NCBI lineage: Eukaryota > Metazoa > Chordata > Actinopteri > Pleuronectiformes > Soleidae > Microchirus > Microchirus variegatus. The sequence continues at coordinate 29,037,866 of NC_139809.1, forward strand.
TTGTCTAAATTATATTTACCCTCATTTTTTCTGAGGACAACTAAAGAATCTTTGAGCACACAGTGTGTCCGGCTTATTGTCATTTCAGATGGCACCAAAGGAGATTATAGCCATATATGAATTTAATGTCTGTAGGATACAGAACGCAGTAATCGCATCAAAGCTAACTAAACATAACCAAAATGAGATATAAAATACAGAAAGAGATCATATAGATTAGTATAGTAAATGCAGTGTAGATTATGATGAAATGAGCACTTTTACAAAGAGCAGGAATTGAATGGAGAAAACCAGTCAATGTAAAAAATGCTGTTCTATAGCATGAAAAATATTCTGATATTCTCGGAAAATCCTGTCAAAGCCAGACATTGTTTTTGTAGATTTGACTGCTCCAGAATTAAAGTGTGTCAGCAGTGAAACAAAAGATATATAAATATATATATATGGAGAACATTTTAATATTAACAACATTTTCAGACTTTTGGTGGTTGTTATACAATTTCTAATCCTGATCATGAATTACTGAAATCCTGTCTCCACGTATTTAGGTCCACAAATGCAAATTTTAAAAAAAGGGGATTATTTGCTCTAAAAATATACCAACGTACATTTAAACGTGTAAATACACGATTTGTTGATTGAATAACGCGTCGATTAGCGAGTTTGTTTAAGATTTGTCCCGTTTCTTGAATCCAGTTCTGCAAACGCTGTGGATGTTTTCGGGGGAGAAGAAAGTCAAGTCGGGATTATGTTTTTGAATCATAACTGGTGTATAAAGTCATCTTTGGTTCAAATGTTAAACACTTTCACACACATTTATCATGTGTTTTGACGCCGTGTTATTTAACAGGTAGTGAGGGGAAGGAGAACTTGATGCTATGCTATAGGTTGATGTGCAATGTTTTATGCTTCTCACGGGTAGCGGCGGGATGCTATACGACGTATCCGCGATGTCGACTTGACTGTAAGGATAGTTTTTGTTTCTTTTTTTCTGCCGTTTATGAGCCATGTCATGATGCTGTGGCGTCATGGCGACGCTGATGATGATGTCATGCTGTCGTCACTGGTGAGGGGAGTCGGGGTAGAAGGTCACGGTGACGACAGCTACTGTTGTTGGATGTAGTTATGCAGAACTAAAAACAAGATTTTTTTGGTGAATTTAAACAATAAAGATGAAACATTTGTGAAAACAAACATGTGGATCGATGATTTGTCCATCCAGCCATCATCCATCCATCCATCCCGCAATGACTTAGGAGTGTGGGCTGAAAAGTTCATTGTCTGACCTTGATGCAATGGTCAAATTCGCCCAAATGTGGTTTATTTTTTGTTCTCATCATGGTCCACGAGGTTGGTGGAGTGGTTTGCACAAGACCCAGGAGTTTGCATGTTCTCCCCTTGTATCAAGGGTTTTCTCCAGGTTCTCCGGTCCCCCCCCCCCAACAGTCCAAAAACATGCAGATTTGAGGATTAGGCAAATTGGACACTCTTAATTTACCATAGGTGTGACTGCACCTGTCTCCATGTGTCAGCTGAGATAGGCGCAGCAACCCCTGTCGGCCCCCATGTGGAGGATGAAGCACTAGAAGATGGATGGATGGACAGTTCCTCCGTTCTTAAGAGTAGTGTTTATTTCTTGTGTAGAGAGCAGGGTTCTGCAAAATTCTTTGAATCAGGTGTGTGCTGGAGCAAGGAAACCTCTAAAACAGGGGTTCTCAAAGTTTTGATACCTGAGGGCCAATTTAGGAACCCAACATTGGACTGAGGGCCACCAAAGGGAAAAAAAAGAAAAAAAAATCGGAAAGAAATCCCATTTGTAATAACTATGGCGTCCTAAATTTGACAAAACCGACATACTATACTATGTCGTTCAAAATTTTAACATTTTTGGGGGGAAAAGTTTTTGGTCCAAAATTTGATGAAAATGTTGTACTATACTATGCCGTCCTAAATTTGAATTTTTTTTTCAAAAAAAAATTTGGTCCAAAATTTGACAAAAATTACATATATGCTGTCCCAAATTTGACAATTTTTTTCAAACTAAATTTCGGTCCAAAATTTGACAAAAATGACATATGCCGTCCCAAATTGTACATTTTTTTTCGAAAAAAATTTCGGTCCAAAATTTGACAGAAACGTCACACTATACTATGTCGTTCAATATTTTAGGGGAAAAAAGTTTTTTGTCCAAAATTTGACAAAAACGTTGTATAATACTATGACTTCCCAAATTTGACAATTTTTTCAAAAAAAAATTCGGTCCAAAATTTGACAAAAATGACATATATGCCGTCCCAAATTTAACAATTTTTTTCAAAAAAAATTCTGGTCCAAAATTTGACAAAAATAACTTATATGCCGTCCCAAATTTGACAAATTTAAAAAAAAAAAAAATTCGGTCAAAATTTTGACAAAAACGTCATACTATACTATGTCGTCCAAAATGTGACAATTTTTTGGGGAAAATTTAAATGCCAAAATTTGACAAAAACGTCATATTATACTGTGTCACTATGTCATCCAACATTTGATGACATAGTAAATACAGTTGTACAGTTTACACTTATTGGTCTGTATCCAGTAATGTCCAATTGTTGGTCTATGCTCTCTAATTGAGTAGCGCTCTTATTTTGAAGGACACCGGAAGTCACTATTGTTGTTTGTTGAAGCGGATGTATTTAATGAACCCAGGTGTCCTGAATCTTGGGATTGGCAAACGCAACTTACCTGTGTGGTCGCTTTCTTCTCCGTCTCCCTGGTCTGCTGAATTATGTAGGAATTGAAACAACTCTGCTAACAGGTTATGGGCCCAGTCTATGAGGTGACCGCCTGCAGAGCGAAAGACATTGTGGCGAGGCAATGTGTGTGAGAGCGAGTGTTGGCGTGCGAGCATGACCACGCGAGCTGAGTCGAGCCGCAGCTGGTCCCGGCTGGTTTTCGACGGCGACGAGAGAAAATATGAACTGTGGGAGGCGAAATTCTTGGGACACCTGGTGCTGCAGGGATTGAAAGAAACTATCCTCCACGATGAGGGGGAAGAAGACGATGAGACTAAAAACGCCCAGGCTTATGCGGAGCTGATCCAGTTCCTGGATGACAAAAGTTTGTCCCTCGTTATGCGGGAAGCGGCTGATGATGGCCGCCGGGCGTTTCAGATTTTGCGGGACTATTATGCAGGCAAAGGTAAGCCTCGTATCATTTGCCTGTACACTGAGCTGACATCATTACAGAAGGCCAGCGGAGAAAGTGTGACAGAATGCGTCATACGTGCAGAAACTGCAATTACAGCTTTGAGAAATGCTGGAGAGACACTGAGTGATGGCCTGTTAGTGGCGATGGTTTTAAAAGGACTACCAGAAACATTCAGACCATTCGCAATTCATATCTCACAGAGAGAGGATCAAGTGACTTTTGCAGACTTTAAAACCAAGCTCAGGAGTTTCGAGGACACCGAGAGGATGCGCGGGGCAACGGCCTCTGAGGACAACGTCATGCGGGCACAAGTGCGGCCGACAGTGAGGCGCGCTCCAGCAGGTGCCGGTGACCGACGGGGGAATGGGAGCAACGCGGATGTGGTGTGTTACAGATGCGGTGTGAGGGGGCACGTAGCCAGAATGTGCCACCACAAGCAGTGGTGCAATCACTGCCAAAGTTCTTCACATCGTTTTACAAACTGCAGAAGGAGACCGCAGCGGCGGGACGACGTGAGGAGAGCGTCGGAGGCGCACTGCAGCAACGAGTTCACGTTCGGGGTGAGTGACTGCGACTCAGAGGTCCAGCAAAGACCCCACGTCAGGCAGACGGGCCTGATGGTCGACACAGGCGCGACTTCTCACATCATCACGGACATCACGAGGTTCAAGAGGTTCGACGACGGATTCCGGCCAGAGACTCACTTCATGGAGCTGGCTGATGGGACGAAATGCAGCGGGGTTGCAGAGCGCAGGGGAGATGCGGAGGTGGTGCTGATTGACAGCAGGGGGCAACGCCACAAAACTACCTTGACACAGGCGTTGTACATTCCCACCTACCCACAGGACATCTTTTCCGTGCAGGCTGCGACCACCGGAGGAGCCACGGTCATCTTCAGGAGAGGTAAAAACCTTCTCAAGTGCAAAGACGGTACAAACTTTAACATATATGTGTACAACAGGCTTTATTACTTGAACACTGTAGATGATTGTGTGGATGACCAGTGCAATGTGTGTTACGATATAAAAACATGGCATGAAATCCTTGGCCACTGCAATTATGATGATATTCTGAGATTACCAAATGTGGTTGAAGGAATGAAAATCAAAGGGAAAACTGACAGATCTGTCATGCACTGTGATGTATGTACTGAAGGTAAATTTGTTCAAACCAGGAACAGGGAGCCAGATACTAGAGCCAGATCAGCCTTAGAATTGATTCATACAGATCTAGCAGGGCCAATAGACCCAGAGTCCATAAATGGTCATAAGTATGCTGTATCTTTCACTGATGATTATACCAGTGCTGTTTTTGTGTATTTTCTAAAATACAAGAGTGATGTTGTACAGGCTACTGAGAAATTCCTTGCAGATACATCCCATTATGGGAAGGTTAAACGAATTAGATCTGACAATGCCTTAGAGTTCATGGGTAAAAACTATCAGGCATTGCTCAGCAAAAATAGCATCAAACATGAAAGGTCTGCTCCATACTCACCACATCAGAACGGCACCGCAGAGCGTAACTGGCTCACTTTATTTGACATGGCGAGATGCATGATAATAGAAAGCCACTTACCAAAAGAGCTGTGGACCTATGCCGTGCAGACTGCATTTATGGTGAGAAACAGGTGCTTTAACAACCGCACAAAGCAGACACCTTATTTCATGCTAACAGGAAAGCGACCAAACCTGGCGAAGATGCAGAAGTTTGGGTCGGTGTGTTACGCCTACAGACAAGACAAACGAAAACTTGACCCGAGATGTGACAAGGGGATTTTTGTTGGGTATGACAAGAATAGCCCAGCCTATTTAGTATACTATCCTAGCAGTGGTAAAGTTCAAAAACACAGGCTAGTGAAGTGTGTGACCCCAACCGTTGCAGAGCACCAGACACAGACAGAAATGCCTGCCGATGATGATTCTGAGGTACTGAGGCGGGTTGATAGGGCCAGACGAACTCTCCCTCTCTTACCAACAGGACAGACACAGGAGCAGAAGCTGGACCCTACAATTGGGCCTCAGGAGAGCCAGGTACAACCAATCAAACAGGAGACCGGGCGTTACCCCTCTAGAGTGAGGAGGAGACCAGATTACTATGGTGATAATGTAACTGAGGCAAGTGATGACCAGGTACAGATGACCATAGATTACTGTTACAGGTTGGTGTCTAATGTACCCCTCTCATTTAGTGAAGCTGTGACCTCACCTAACTCAAAAGAATGGTCCAGTGCAATGGATGAGGAGATGGAATCACTTAATGACAACAACACATTTACCTTGACCACACTCCCAGAGGGTAAGAAAGCAGTGGGGGGTAGATGGGTATATGCTCTCAAAACCAATGCTGATGGGTCCACCAAATACAAGGCACGTTATGTAGCCAAAGGATACAGTCAGAAGCAGGGAGTGGATTATGATGAGACTTTTTCACCCACTGCTAACCTGACAAGTGTACGAGTGTTAATGCAAAAAGCGGCACAAGAGAACCTGATTTTACATCAGATGGATGTCAAAACCGCTTATCTACATGCTCCAATAGATTTTGAGATATATATGACACAACCAGAAGGTTATGAAGTAACATCTGACAAAGGTGAAATGTTGATGTGTAAACTGGAAAAGTCACTGTATGGTTTAAAACAATCAGGTAGAAACTGGAGCAAAATGTTGCATGATTACTTGAGTGACAATCTCTTTACTCAGAATCCTGCTGATCACTGTGTATACACCAAAGAAGCAGAAGATCAGAAAGTGATCATTGTGATATGGGTTGATGACCTGGTTATTGCAGCCAGTGATGATAATGTGATGATGAATGTCAAAGAAATGCTTACTGCTAAGTTTAAAATGAAAGACTTGGGTAAATTAAACAACTTTCTGGGTATTGATTTTCAGCAAAGTGATCACTGTGTGAAAATGTCACAGAAAAGATATGTGGAGAAAATACTTGACAGATTTGATATGCAAGATTGTAAGCCACGACCAACACCTTGTGAGCCAAAGCTTAACTATACTGACAATGCAGAGGTAATGAGTGATGTCAGAAAGTACAGAGAGGCTGTGGGCAGCTTGATCTACTTGTCAACATGTACCAGACCAGATCTGAGCTATGTAGTAAGTAAACTTTCACAGTACCTTTCTGAGCCAACTGTACAGCAATGGGTTACTGTAAAACATGTACTCAGATACTTAAAGGGCACAAAGGAAAAATTGTTGTGTTATAAAAGGAGTGACAGTGTGTTACTTGGGTTGGAAGCATTCAGTGATGCAAATTGGGCTGAACATGAAACTGACAGACGTAGTACCACAGGTTATTGTATCAGCTTAAGCCAATTTGGTCCTTTGATTTCATGGAAAACCAAAAGACAAGCTACTGTAGCTCTTTCAACTTGTGAAGCGGAATACATGGCGTTAGCTGCAACTATACAAGAATGTATGTATTTGCTTCAACTGCTACAAGGTATTGACAACTCTCAGTACAGGCAGCCAAGGGTCTATGAGGACAATCAAGGTGCCATAGCCCTAGCTAAAAATCCTGTACAAAGGCAAAGATGCAAACATGTTGACATAAAATATCATTTTGTAAGGTCAACTGTAAGTAATGGTAAAGTCATGCTTGACTATTGCCCAACAGAGCAAATGGTGGCAGACATCCTGACAAAACCACCAACAAAATCTAAGTTAAAGAAGTTTATGACTTTTATGTTTGGAGAGTAATATGTTTATGGATGTTTATGTTTATGTAATGTATGCAAAGGGCAACATGAAGGAAAAAAAAAAAAAAAAAAAATTCTGTTTAGCAGCATGAAAAGAAACGTTTATGTTTCATGAAGATCTGTAATACTGTAAAGATTGTATTTCTGTTTATGTTTTGAATATACCAACTACCAACATTTGAGAGCAAGTGGGGGTGTTGGTCTATGCTCTCTAATTGAGTAGCGCTCTTATTTTGAAGGACACCGGAAGTCACTATTGTTGTTTGTTGAAGCGGATGTATTTAATAAACCCAGGTGTCCTGAATCTTGGGATTGGCAAACGCAACTTACCTGTGTGGTCGCTTTCTTCTCCGTCTCCCTGGTCTGCTGAATTATGTAGGAATTGAAACAACTCTGCTAACACTTAGGCAGTGACTTAACGTTTTATTCAAAAAAGACCCCAAAAGTATCTTGGAATGTCTTGAAATTGTACACAGTCATAGTCAAGCATGCCCTGAACAAGAATCCGTTGAATATATTTGCATATCTCTTGAAGAATATTTTTAATGAACTTTTGAAAATCAGGAAAGCGATCCATGCACTTGGACATTCAAAGTATGTTGGAATGTCTTGAAATTGTACTTAGTCATAGTCAACGACGCCCCGAACAAGAATCCGTTGAAAATATTTGCATATCGCTTAAGGAATATTTTTAATGAATTTTTGAAAATCAGGAAAGCGATCCATGCACTTAGGCAGTGACTTAACTTTTTCATCAAAAAAGACCCCAAAAGTATCTTGGAATGTCTTGAAATTGTACACAGTCATAGTCAAGCATGCCCTGAACAAGAATCCGTTGAATATATTTGCATATCTCTTGAAGAATATTTTTAATGAATTTTGGAAAATCCAGAAAGCGATCCATGCACTTGGACATGCCAAGTATGTTGGAATGTCTTGAAATTGTACTCAGTCATAGTCAACGACGCCCTGAACAAGAATCCATTGAAAATATTTGCATATCGCTTAAGGAATATTTTTAATGAATTTTTGAAAATGAGGAAAGTCTGTGCACTTAGGCAGTGACTTAACTTTTTCGTCAAAAAAGACCCCAAAAGTATCTTGGAATGTCTTGAAATTGTACACAGTCATAGTCAAGCATGCCCTGAACAAGAATCCGTTGAATATATTTGCATATCTCTTGAAGAATATTTTTAATGAACTTTTGAAAATCAGGAAAGCGATCCATGCACTTGGACATTCAAAGTATGTTGGAATGTCTTGAAATTGTACTCAGTCATAGTCAACGACGCCCTGAACAAGAATCCGTTGAAAATATTTGCATATCGCTTAAGGAATATTTTTAATGAATTTTTGAAAATCAGGAAAGCGATCCATGCACTTAGGCAGTGACTTAACTTTTTCGTCAAAAAAGACCCCAAAAGTATCTTGGAATGTCTTGAAATTGTACACAGTCATAGTCAAGCATGCCCTGAACAAGAATCCGTTGAATGTATTTGCATATCTCTTGAAGAATATTTTTAATGAACTTTTGAAAATCATCAAAGCGATCCATGCACTTGGACATTCCAAGTATGTTGGAATGTCTTGAAATTGTACTCAGTCATAGTCAACGACGCCCTGAACAAGAATCCGTTGAAAATATTTGCATATCGCTTAAGGAATATTTTTAATGAATTTTTGAAAATCAGGAAAGCGATCCATGCACTTAGGCAGTGACTTAACTTTTTCATCAAAAAAGACCCCAAAAGTATCTTGGAATGTCTTGAAATTGTACACAGTCATAGTCAAGCATGCCCTGAACAAGAATCCTTTGAATATATTTGAATATCTCTTGAAGAAAATTTTTAATTAATTTTTGAAAATCCGGAAAGCGATCCATGCACTTGGACATTCCAAGTATGTTGGAATGTCTTGAAATTGTACTCAGTCATAGTCAACGACGCCCTGAACAAGAATCAATTGAAAATATTTGCATATCTCTTAAGGAATATTTTTAATGAATTTTTGAAAATGAGGAATTTCTGTGCACTTAGGCAGTGACTTAACTTTTTATTCAAAAAAGACCCCAAAAGTATCTTGGAATGTCTTGAAATTGTACACAGTCATAGTCAAGCATGGCCTGAACAAGAATCCGTTGAATATATTTGCATATCTCTTGAAGAATATTTTTAATGAATTTTTAAAATTCCGGAAAGCGATCCATGCACTTGGACATTCCAAGTA